>NW_023412188.1:0-10179 GCF_903995425.1 Onychomys torridus
TAGATGTAACATGAACATTTCTTACATTTCAGGAAAAAGGTGGCCAATACTAAGGCAATTATTACTCCTTCATCTCTTAGAGGCGTAAGTCAGACTAATATTATAACCAAAAGCTCAGGAATACTAGAAGGGTCAGGGATGAAAACAATTAGTGACATGATTCCTGCCCATATGTCGATCCTGCTACACCTAACACACTTATGTGAGAAGAGAACATTGCGAGTAACAACTGAGTATTGTCCATTAATCTTTCAACTATGGAATAAGTGTCAGTTCAAATGCTATAGAGGGGTTTTAAGCTTAAAAGAACTTGGGTAAACAAATCCAAGGGCATAATTGAGCTTGTTATTCCTAATATTATAAATAACAGACATGACCTAGGATATCAAAATTTATCCTAGGGCCCACTGTCCACTGCTGACTCCATTACTTGTAGATCTGATGCTCCTATCTGGATTAAGCAATGACCTTTAAATGTTTTTTTTTTTTTTTAAAGAATTATAATTGCTACCTGTCTGGTACAAGAAAAAACAGAAATATTGGGCATATAAAGCCTCCTACCCCAATCACCCCAATATTTTTATTTAGGAAAGACAGGCTTATAGACTACTACAAAACCTGAACAAATTAAATAAAGTTCATTGAAGCCAAGGGGAATCTCATAGCCTGGCCTGCCATCTCCACCGGCCATCACTATATGTACATATATATTACAATATGTTTATTGTTACAGATATTATATTTATATTAAATTATAGAACTTCTAAGTCTGTAGATTGACAGATAGGTCTACAGGATATCCTTATGCTTTCTTATGCCTGACTAACAGTTACAAATTCTCTCCATGGGGAAGCTTACCCACAAGGCCTACATCCTTATGATTTATGGCCATGTTACAAAGGAAATACAATATTTTTTCACTGCTTTTCAATTTTAGGAATGCCTAGAGCTCATATTTGGACAGAGGCCTTACATATATTCCAAGAGCTCCTAAGACTTGGTGCTTATCTTTTCACATCTCTTAGTAAAGGCACTCCTTATTACCCCCAGACCAAGCCACAAACTTTCATCTAAGCCTCTAGGACCATCTTACTGATATTTCCACAGGTCCTGATGTTTTCATAACGTCAAACAGAGAATATGCTTACATGTTTCATATGGCACTGACCCACCTTTATGAATCCTGGATCACCTAGCCATGCCATATACTAGGCTGCTTCAGGACATAGGCGCTCTATAGCTGTCAGTTTAATTACTGACTGAATTACTCAGATTCTTAACATTGAGCTTTAACTTTATGAACAAAGTAATAAAATTCCAGGTGATGAACTCTGTTCATCAATGGTATCAAACTTATAGGAATAAGATTATAAGTAATAATTCCATCCTGGGTGTATTTTATAAATTCTGATCCAAATATAAACAAGATATTATATATATATATATATATTTTTTTTTTCAGATTTCATTCTCATACTATCCTGCTGTTTAGTTAAGGCTCCAAGCATTCATAATTTTGCTCTGACAAAATTTACCACTGTTATGTTGCTAATATGCCTAAAGATTTTTTGGTCTTTTAAGAGGGTTCTTATAAGCTTCAGGAGATCAAAATTCACCAATGCTCACAAGCCAAGAAGGATCACTAACAAGCCAAGACAGACCAGAAGTAATGTAATCTGACTTACAAATTTTCTTTTTCTTCTATAGGGAGGGGGGATCCTCAGCTTCCCCTGACCTAGAATCCCCTTCTCTCATCTACTAATCATGCACTTTATAGTCCATAGGTACACCTACAAGAAAAAGTTTCCTTTTTAAAACTACTCACCAGCACGTCTTACCGTTAACACACGTTTACTCCCAGCAGAAACTCTAATCATCTAAAGAGTTACAGGTTGTCATCCTCTGGACCACAGACATGCTGTCTAGCTGCAGGTCTGCATCTCATCCTCCAGCCTACATGGATGTGCTGTCCAGCTCGAGCCTGCACCCCGCCTTCCATCCCACAGAAGATGCTGCTGCACATGTCCCACAGAGCCTGAATAAGCCTGCACTCCCTGGGTTTCCACTGCATTCTGGCCAAGACTCGCAGCTTCACCCCCATATAAGCAGGAAATAACCATAAGAGACTTCTACAGCCCCTTTGTTACCCCTTTTTCTAAGCTGAAATCTCCAGCCCAGGGACTGAACTGCTCTTAAACAATATTCTGTTACTAATTGTATAAATTCTGCCCATGATCCTGAAATGTATGTGCTACCAGATATTTATATCCCTGTGTACTTTTCATGATTGTTTTATATGTTAAGTCTTACCGTGTATACCCTGACACAGGTTACTACTGTCCCCTTAGAGCTTATGGTTTAATATTGCATTGATTACAAATTTAAATTAGGTAAATTTCATCTGCAACCTTGGTCCCACATGTGATTCACGTAACTTTATCTAATTATACCTCCTTAAAGTTTAAACAAATTTATACCTGAGACTAATAGATAGAGTCAATGTTCAAGACTAATTTCTTTTTGGTAAGTCAGAATCATAGTATTTAGACATATTAAACCATATTATGATATACCAGCTAGTGATAGATTTTTATGTTATTCCTCTGTGCCCCTTATTGGGACAGAAATATTATAATTATATACAAATATACCTATTAAATGGTTAAACTAATTCTCAGCTTGCCATCTATATAGATTATTGAGTATAAATATATTTTATAAACTATAAGTATATATTACTGATACAAATATTGATCATATATCAATATTTACGGGCTGCTAATTATTATTATTTTAGCCATCTCTAAACTCAATATTCCTCCATATCATTCATTGCCCTAGAGAGAATTAAACTTCCCCTTTTCACTATACAAGAAAACGGTAATTCTTGCAGGCCACAAGAATATATCATAGAGATTCAGCTGTGTATTAAAGCTGAACTTTGATGGGCCAAGGGTCAAATGGATAGGCATGCCTTCAGTTCTACCATGCTAGAGGCAGAAAACAGGGATTTCATTGCTTCCATGACAGCCTTGACTATCTAATCAGTTCCAGGTCAGCTAGATCTACACAGTGAGTTCCTGTCTCAAAAATACAAGGAAAAATAAAATGAGTGGGAACACGAATAGGCAGAGGAATGGAAATGTGGGATCTTACTCACTACTGGTGGCAATGTCAACTGCTGCAAAAGAGTGAATTCATTTTGGAGGTTTCAAACCACATTGTTTGTTACCTACCACAGTTCAACTGAGTTTTCACTCACAGCTCCTGAAGTCTCTCTCACAGACTGACACACACAGGATTACTGATACATTATTCACAAGAGTCAGTGAGTAGAAAAGCTCAGAATCAAAATGAACAGTTTCAAGGTAAAAATGACAACCATGAATGTAGTATTCAAATCAAAATAGTGAAAATGACGTTGAGTGAATAACCAATGAAAAAGTGAAATCCCCCAGGCTTTCTTAGGACAGATCCTGTGTTTCATTTTGTCAATGTGCTTGTGGTGATGGTCTGTGACTCTACAGAAGATACGTGATGGGAACAAGGCTTCATGATGGAAGTAGGATAAACAACAGTGACTGTTACAGGACTGGCAATGGCTACATCATCAAAGGCAGGTGACCCACATCTGACCCTCCTTCAGGGGCGAAGTGTACCAAGGAAACACTTGGTAACCAGGATGGGGCCTTGAAGCAGAAGAACATTACTGTGTTCTTCATATGGCTTATGTAAGGCAAGAGTGCACAGTTTAATGACAGTGTCTCTAGCTCACAGCTCAGGAAAAAGACTACCATCCTGATAAAGGCCAGGGTAAGACTGTGTCCTCAGAATAAAAACAGGAAATTATTTCCAACATGAACACAGTTGTAATCTCGGATCAATCACTCCCTGAGAAAAGGAGGCAGAGGCTCTGAAATTTTTCACCACTGCATATTGGTGTTGTAGAAATTACTGTCTGAGAATTAAACTTCATTTAATTCTAGATGGCAGATCCAGGACATACATTTACAATGTTTTTCATGCCCTCTTGGAGAACAGAGCAATCATGTCATGGTGCAGTCTATCTTGCAAATAAATAGCATGCTTTTCTTAATGTGGCCAACTTATTGTCAATCCAGTTAGAGCCATTCCCATCATTATCCAAGCAGACCATATCTTCCACTGAGGGAAGGTGTACTCTTCTGAGTTCCCAGTACTTACGCAGGAGGATCGAGCACCAGCCCTACATTTGAGAGCCAAACTCTGATCTCAACTGCTGTTTTGTCTTCAAGCTGGAAAGATGTAGGGATGTCTGATGCTGCACCTAGAGACCCAGTGTATTTAGGAGGAGTGTGAAGAATTGAACAAAATGAAACCACTCAGGCTGGATCTCTGTGCCCTAACCTGGTTTTCAGACAATAAGGTAGATGTGGAGGGAAAACAAAAGGGGGAGGTGGTGGTGTTTGTGGCCTACTTGGAAAAGTGATGATAGCACACGGTACAGTGCTTGTAGCTGAGTGATTTTTGTGCTTATAACTCAGTGGGTAGAGAACATCTGTCTCAATGAGTAGTGTCTGTATTTCTGTAGAGAGAGTGCTTGCAGCTCAGTGGACAGAGTGCTTATAGCTAATTGGGTATATTGCTTGGAGCTCGCTGTGATCAGTGCTCGAAATTGAGTCATTACAATGGTTGTAGCTTTAAAGAGTTCCCATTACAGCTGAGAAAAAAAAAAACACCCCAAGGAATAATCAAGATACAAAGTAGACTGCAGGTGCTATCATCAAGACACAAACTTGCAGAAACCACTCTGTCACAGCCATGCTAGAGTGTAGCTGTCCTACCTTGCTTTATCCTCCCTTTCATTAGCTTTGCTGGGTTCTCCTTCACCACCTCCCTTTATGACCTGAGACTGGGCCATCTCCTGGGTTCTGTGTTAGGAGTGCCCCTTGTCCCCTTCTCTGTGAAGTGTGTGTGTGTGTGTGTGTGTGTGTGTGTGTGTGTGTGTGTGTGTTGGCTTTTGTCCAAATTTACCCATAAATCACTATGGAACAGAATTAATCGTGCCCCCTCTCTCTAGACTTCATTCCTGGCCTGGCTATTCCCCTCCCTTCAACTTCAGAGTCTCTGTCTCTGTTAGGAGACTAAAAGCAATCCAGGAGGAAAGAGTTTATTTGGCTTACCACTGCTCATCAATGAAGACAGTCAGGACTGGAACTCACACAGGGCAGTAGCTGATTCCTAGGCCATAGAGTAGTGGTTTACAACCGGTGAGCCATGAACCCTCTGGGGTGCTGTTGAGGTAGCCTTTCATAGGGTCACATGTCAGATATCATGCATATTGGATGTTTACGTTAGAATTCATATTAGTATGAGAATTAAAGTTATGAGTTGTGAGAGAAGCAGTTTTCTGGGTGGGGTCATCACAACTTGAGGAACTGTATTACTGGGTCCCAGTATTTGAGAGGTTGAGAACCATTTCCATGGAGGAATGCTGCTGACTGGTTTGGTACCCACGTGTTGCTCAATCTGTTTTAGAACTGAGCAAGACATGGATGGGTATAGGAGGTATAAAATCTAGTACCACCATAACTGGTACGGTACCACCCACAGGGAGCTGGAACCTCCCAAATAAATCCCCAATTAAGAAAATGCTCTACAAGCTTGCCTACAATGTGATCTTATGAAGGCATTTTCTTAATTGAGGTTCTGTCTTCTCAGATGACTTTAGCTTGTGTGACACAAAAAATCCAGCATAGTCACTATTGCCTTGGTCCCAGCTGTGAAGGCTGAAGTTGAATCAGCATAGCAGGCACCAGTACCTGGATTCAGGCTGCCACAGCTTCCAGGGACTGATTCAGCCATAGTCTAGAGTAGGAACAAGAGTGGAGTGTGGGAACATAGGGAACCTTCTGCCCAGCTGGATCTTCATGGCCCTATTCACTCTGCCCCTGGCTGGAAACTTCCCTTTTACAGTGGAGCAGCTAAGACCCAGAGAGGACCAGGTGTGAAGTCTAAGCCTCTCCTCTCTTGCAGGAAGCTAGGTCATTCCTGCGTCTTTAATTTTTTTTTAAATTTCAATGTCTTTAGCTAGGACTGAGCCTCACAGAGGTTTTCATGTGGAATAGTAGGGGAGAGGGTACAGAGACCTGTGGTATCAAACAGGTCTAAGAGGAACACCAAGAAAGTATACTGGTGGGGCTGGGTAGACGGCTGTGGTGGAGCGCTTGTCCAGCACGTGTGACACCTGAGTTCTATGTGTAGCAGGTTAAGGAGAAAAATAAACAAACAAAAAACCATAGTACTAAGAACACTATCCTTTTCAAATCTAGACATAACTTACGTGTAACCTTATATATAGTATTTTATTTTTAGACATAAAAACTAGTACTTTAGAGGCAGGTGGATCTCTTTGAGTTCGAGGCCAGCCTGGGCTACAGAGTGAGATCCAGGAAAGGCTCAAAGCTACACAGAGAAAACCTGACTCGAAAAAAAAATTAGTATTTTATTGCCTTTGCTTTTGTTTTAGTGAACAGGGTCTCACTATAAAGCTCTGGCTGTCTTGGAATTCACTTTGTAGAACAGGCTGGTTTCGAATTCACTGAGATCCACCCGTCTCCACTCCTCATATGCCTGTGCCACCATGTCCAGCTAAGATTTTTTTAAATTATCTTTAAACTGTGTATAAATGTGTGTGGGTGTGTGTGCATCTGAGGGCAAGTGTCCACAGATGGCACTAATGCCCAAAGGGCATCAGATACCTGAAGTTTGAGTTACAGGTAGCTGTGAGCTGCTTGTTGTGGATGTTGGGACCTGAACCTGGGTCTTCTGCAAGAGCAGTAGTCATTCTGCATAACTGAAACATCTCTCCAGGCCATGTGTGCAGTTCTGATTTGTGTTATCAGGCATTGTTGTGAGTACATGTACATGTGCACATATCTACACAGAAGAAAAGTTCTGTTCCAATATTTGGGAGCTGGGATGTGGCTCAGTTGTTACCACTGCTTGTCTACCATACCTCATGAAACCCTGAGTTTGATCCAGGGCATCTCATACGTCAAGTATGGTAGTACACAGCTATAATCCCAGCACTTGGGGGTCAAAACAGGAAGATCAAAAGTTCAAGCTCATTCTTGAACGAGGTGAGTTTGAAGCCAGCCTGAGATACAGGAAAATTTGTCTCAAAAAATAAAGAAAAAAATTAAGGATTTTACAGGCACTACCATTGCACCCCTGGCTATCAGCATCTCAAAGGTAACCAAGCCCAGAAGTTGTTTCCAGTTTCCAAGGGTCTCTGAGGACCAATCAGGGCTGGGCCATTTCTTGTTCCTTACAGCCTGATAAGGACAGCTGCTAACTGCCAAGTTTCTGACTGACAACCTTGTGCTTCTTTCCCTGATATTGCTGTACAATGCAGGAGAGTGCTACTACCTGTATTTGCCTGACTCCTGCTTCGTCATCTTCATGTCCCTCTTTGAATACTCCAATACCCTGTCAGCCACTGCATGTCTTAGAGACCACATAAGGGAATCATGACATCAGGTAGCATTTCATTAAGAGACCCAGGGGTTTCCCTCAGTATAATGAGAGATGACAATATGGGAACCATTTAGTCTTCAAGCTGCAAGCTTCTAGTGAGGGGCACAGTGCCTAGGCTAGGGGTTTCAGGGGCAGTCAGTGAAAGGTCTTCCCCATGATATCTGTCTGCCTGCCTAAAACAAACATGGAATGAGGCTTAAGGCCTGACTGCTGTATCATGTGACCTGATGATGTTGACTCTCTGTTGTAGTTGGAGTTTTCCTGCCTGGCCCAGAGTCAGGACAAATCTCTCTCACCCGCCAGTCCCACAGTCTCTCAGACCTAACCAAGTAAGCACACAGAAACTTACATTGTTTAGAAACTGTATGGCCGTGGCAGGCTTCTTGTTATCTGCTTCTTCTATCTTAAATTAGCCCATTTCTGTTAATCTATACTTTGCCACATGGCTCATGGCTTAGCAGTGTCTTTACATGTTGCTTCTCCTGGAGGCAGCTGGCGGTGTCTCCTCCCAGCCTTCTACTTCCCAGAATTCTCTTCTCTCTTGTCCCGCCTATACTTCCTGCCTGGCCACTGTCCAATCAGAACTTTATTTACACAGAGCAATATCCACAGCACTCTGTCCTTTCTTCTGTGACTGTTCCCCATGTCTCCAGTCCTTGTCATTTACTGCCTTTTTATGCTGACATACACCAGGTCCCTTGAAATGACCTCTGATTAAATAAATACTCTTTCCTCTCCACAGTTCCCTGGGCGTTCCTTGACCTAACTCCTTGGACAGGACAGAAGGCTGGCACCCTGGGTCTAGGAGTCGAACATGACCCTAGTATGGGCCTGGTTATAAGGGGAGTGGAGGGACACTGGCCCACTTGAGCACGTGGCTCTGGCAGCCTTGCCCTTCTCCCCAATTCCCTCTGCCTTGCTAAAAACCATTACACCCTAAAGCTAGTCACTGTTACCTTGCTTGGCACCTCCTCCTCCTGAGACTATCAAGGCTCAGCTATCTAAATTTCAGCAGACAGAAGCCCCCTTCAGTTCACCTAATTAATATGCCCTATTAAAATGCACACCCTAGCCCACTGTAACACAGAACTCCCATTGTTTTCTTCCTTTCTTTTCTTTTCTTTTCCTTTTTTATTTTTTTTTTTAATTTGGTCTTTCTAAATGGTTTCTCTCTGTAGCTTTGCGCCTTTCCTGGAACTCACTCTGTACACCAGGCTGGCCTGGTATTTATGCTCTTGAGAGTCCATTCCATAACATCCCAGCATAAGCCGGTGTGGATTCAACATAAGGCTAAAGCACTATTATATGACTAAGCTGGTCACAGTGCTGGCTTCTGCCCTGTTCCCATCTCAGGGCACTCTGGAGCCAGGCAGCTGCCATGTTAAAGGACACACTACTATTCACCCAGAGGTCTACTTGGTGAGAAACTGTATTCAAGGTCAAAGTCAAAGAGTGCACCAGCCTAGCTGGGGAAGCCTCTGTACTGCGCTGTTGTTCCATAAGACCCCAAGCCTAGTCACTCTGCTCATCTACTCCCAGGTCCTGACTCTAGGTTTGGAGATAAGTATTAGAGGACAATAGATAGCTAATAGGTTAATAAATGAGCTGGGCGGTAGTGGCACATGCCTTTAATCTCAGCACCTCAGGAGGCAGAGCCAGGTAGATTTCTATGAATTTGAGCCCAGCCTGGTCTACAGAGCAAGATGCAGGACAGGCACCAAAACAATACAGAGAAACCCTGTCTTGAAAAAAAAAAAAAAAATAAACCAAAAAAATAAAAAAAAAAAATAAAAAAGATCTTCGGACTAGATGCCTCTAGGTGAAAGTAACTGGATTATGATTACACTGCTTGCCTGGCATGTGCAACACCCTGGGTTTTACTTCCCAGTACTGGGACAGCCAAGCATAATAAGGAACAGCTTGGGCTTTACACAACTGTCTCTTGACAATGAACCTAGCAATCTGTTAGCAACCCAACTGCTTTCCACTGACTCTCACACTTGCTTTAAGCATTGGAAATAAGTTACTCCCCTCAGCAATCCCTGATTTCCCCATTTCCATCCAAACCATTGCTGAACCTCCACCTGGAAGCCACTAGTAATGAGGTGACCTGGCTTAGACTTCTTTGGAGGGCATGCACAATGAGGCAAACTGTCCTGAAGTGAAATTTCAAGAGGATTTACCACCCTTACGCCTATGCATAATTCGTTATGTATGTGATTACAATCAATGCATCAGCTGGGCAGTCATGGTGCACACTGTTGTTTCCAGCATTCGGGAGGCAGAGGAGGGCAGATCTGAGTTCCAGGCCAGCCTAGTTTACACAGAGAAACCCTGTCTTGAAAAATCCAGTCAGAGCCAGGCAGTGGTGGCACATGCCTGTAATCCCAGCACTCGGGAGGCAGAGGCAGGTGGATCTCTGTGAGTTCGAGTCCAACCTGGTCTACAGAGCTAGTCCAGGACAGGCTCCAAAGCTACAGAGAAACCCTGTCTTGAAAAAAGAAAGAAAGAAAGAAGAAGAAGAAGAAGAAGAAGAAGAAGGAAGGAAGGAAGGAAGGAAGGAAGGAAGGAAGGAGGAAGGAAGAAAGAAAGAAGAAGAAAGAAAGAAAGAAAGAAAGAAAGAAAGAAAGAAAGAAAGAAAGATCCCAGTCAGTCAATATA
>NW_023412189.1:0-1628 GCF_903995425.1 Onychomys torridus
TTCATAGCACAAAGGACTCAGTCAACAAGACAAAACAACAGCCTACAGAATAGGAAAAGATATTCACCAACCCCACATCTGACAGAAGGTTGATATCCAGCATATATAAAGAACTTAAGAAATTCAATATCAAAATACCCATCAGTTCAATTAAAAATTGTGTTACAGGACTAAAGAGAGAATTCTCAACAGAGGAAGCTCAAAGGGCTGAAAGACATTTAAAGAAATTTTCAACATCACTAATCATCAAAGAAATGCAAATCAAAATGACTCTGTGATTCCGCATTATACCCATTAGAATGGCTAAGATAAAGAGCAATGAAGACAGCTTATGCTGAAGAGGATGGGAAGCAAGGAGATCTCTCTTCCACTGTTGGTGGGAATGCAAGCTTGTACAACCACTTTGGAAATCAATATGGCGTTTTCTTAGAAAATTGGGAATCAATCTCCCCCAAGACCCAGCTATACCACTCTTGGGCACATTCCCAAGGAATGCTCAATCATACCACAAGGGCACATGCTCAGCTATGTTCATAGCAGCATTGTTTGAGAATTACATTTTTTAAGATTTATTTTTTTTTACCTACAAGTTTATTTGTGTCCAGGCATATCTGTGCAGAACCTGCAGAGGCCAGAAGAGGGCATCAGATCCCTTGGGACTTGAGTTATAGGAGATGGTTAGCTAACAGGTGATATCTGGGAATGGCACCTGTGTTCTCTGAAACCACACCTAGTGGTCTTGACTGCTAAGTTATCTCTCTAGCCACATTTTCATTTAAAATTTATTTTGATACATTTTAGTTAAAATATATTATGTGACTTTCCACCATACTTGTCTTTTCTCCATCCCTTCTCAAATTCATCACTTCTAATTTCTTCCTTATTAAGTATCTGTGAATAAGGATGGACAAATATGTGAATACAAAATGCTGAGTCAATTTCTGTTGGTTTGTGTGTATATTGTTTTAGAGCTGATAACATAGCATTAGATATGCAAGAAGGGAGCTTGGCCCTGCTTAAGGCTAATTCTCCCTTATGCAGAAGAATTCACAGAAGTATGACCCCAAAATGACCTAGGCTGCCTTGGATTTGATACAGAGATTTTGCATGTTCTTTCTCCAAGCATGGTTGGATTTAGAGGAGAGAGCCACACTCCAACTACAAAGTCAGCTTTAATTTTTTCTTTTGTGTTTTTTTTTTCAAAACAGGGTTTCTATGTATAGCTTTGGTGCCTATCCTGGATCTCGATCTGTAGAGCAGGCTCCTGGGTGTCCTGTTACTCACTTTTGGGTGTGATTGAACTTTATATTTGGGGGTAAGAGTGAACAGTCACATTGAGTGTAGAGGAGGAAGGATGGACAAGTGGGTGAACATGTGGATGGATGGATGGGTGGATGGATGGATGGGTGGGTGGGTAAATGGGTGGGTGGATGGATGGATGTGTGGGTAGATGGATGGATGGATGGGTGGGTGGGTGGTTATATGGATGGATGGATGGATGGATGGATGGATGGATGGATGGATGGATGGGATGGATGGATGGATGGGTGGGTGGATGGATGGATGGGTGGGTGGGTGGGTGAATGGGTGGTGGATGGATGGATGGGTGGGTGGTTGGATGGGGTGTG
>NW_023412190.1:0-16921 GCF_903995425.1 Onychomys torridus
GGAGAGAGATAAAAATCACGCCAGGCCTAACATCAAATGAAATCTCCAGGAAGAAGATGGGGCCCCACAACGACAATTCCACGTGGAAAATAATATCACTAAGCTGACAAACATCATCTACAGATCAGCTTTGGACTACAAAGTGCTTAGAGCAATTCTGAGATGGCTAGCTGAGATGATCCAGTTTCAAAGACTGCTTGAACAAGGACTTGAGATAAACCCTGAACTTTGGCATTATGGATAACAAAGAATATAGTTATCTTTCCTAGAATTTGTCAATTAACCCAAAATTTTTCTTTTCAGAATAAAGATAACTTCGCCCATACCCAGCAGGAAGCAATTTTAAGAATTCGACGCCCACATTCCCAAAGGGGTGGTGTGGGGTGGGTGGTTTTTTGGTCTTTTTATGGGTATTGGGTCTGGGATAGTTTTCATTGTTTAGGAGGGTTGGTTACAAGTTGTTGTTAAGGGTTAGGTAAAGGGCTAGGCAAAAGGTGCTTGTTAAAAAAAAAAAAAAAAAAAAAGACAATTACTAGTTTTAAATATTTTACATTCAATTGGATTGTTTTATATTGTATACAAATTATTATTATTGAGATTGAGATTGTTAGAATATACCATATACGTATTTCTAATCTTGTTCAAGATATTGTATTTATACCATTCATTTAACAATGTAATTGTAATTTGCTAATCCTTGAATGTTAGTATTACCAACTATTAGGATATATAGAAATGAAAATTAGTGGTTAGACATTACAATTGAACTTGTAGTCATATTAGGTGTGTTGTCAAGATCAAACAGATATATTTTAGATAGACAGGTCATCTTCAAACCCTTCAGAGATCTACAGAATATGGCATTTAAAATGTTTTAATAACTTAAGAATTTTTCTTTTTTGCTATGACTATGAGACATGATGGCTCCTGGCAGTACCAATCTACTTCAGAGAAAATATGGGCATTGAAGAAACTGCATATGGAACTAACTTTCATTGTTGCAAAAGTCAGCCACTGGACAACAAAGTATCCTTGAATCAACTGCTGACAAACAGGACAGACAGGACATGAAACCAAGGACTACCAATTCTTGCCAAAACAAGTGTGGTTGTGGCTTTAACAAAAGGCATCTTCTGAAGCCAGGACAATATGGCACCATCCCTGAAGTGAATGACCTTTGCAATCTGTAAAAGGTACCATGTCCTTTTCTTTGAAGGCAGCTGAACAGGGAGTGGGCCAATGGCTTCTGATGTGCAATGGAACAGCAGATGAAACAGTTATTCTTGAGGAATAACTAAGCTCACCTCTCTCAATAGTAGAATGGCGTTTAATAGAGAGATGTGGAGAAGAACAGGATGCCAAGATGAAGCCACATATACACAGCCAAGAAAAATGGACAGCTGAATTGAAAAGACATCAATAATTTCCAGAATTTAAAATCCTGAATCATGACATGACACTAATGGAATTCAGGTGTTTCTGGTACATGGACTGCTCTCATCAAATGTGAGGTCAAACTGTTGACCTTGTATACATCTTAGTTCACAAAAGAGTCTGTCAGAAACGCTAAGCCTGTAGGCTGAAGATGATGCCCCAACACTGTGGAGAAACCTCAGGTGACTGTCCAGGTAGCTGGCTGTTTCTGTCAACTCACATTTTTTTTTGAAGCTGCTTGCATGTACTTCTTGTTTTTATTTTTTATTAGGTAGTATTATTTCCTTCTTGGGTCTCTGAGGGAGTTGAAGATCAGTTAGTTATAGTTATAATTATCTTTGTTAAGGATTTCAGAAAAACTCACTAAGTGCTGTAAGTGTATAAATTTGAAAGACAGTTCCGTTAGCTATATAAGTTAGGATAAAAAGTGAATCAGGTACATTCTGGACTTACCAAAATAGGATAGATAATGGAATTATTTTCTCTGAATTTGTCAATTACAAATGGACTAGACATTGTTTAGGTATTTATTGTTTGTATATATGGTATATATAGTTATTGTACTTTTGTATATAGTTTTTCTTATATTAGTTATAACTTTTTCCTTTTTTTCTTTTTATTAAAATAGAAAAGGGGAAATATAGTGATATTTTATTTGTATTGAAATGTGATTTTATTTGTATGTCAATAAAGTTGCCTTGAGGTCAGAGCAAGCCAGAGCAGAAGCCGAGCAGTAGTGGGGCACGCCCTTAATCCCAGCACTTGGGAGGCAGAGCTAGGCGGATCTCTGTGTGTTCAAGGACACAGCCAGCATAGCAGACACACGCCTTTAATTTCAATACCAACCATAGAAGACCTGGAGGTCTGTACAAACAGGCAGTGACGAGGAGGTCATGTGGCTGGGTTACAACCAATGAGGGAGGAGAACAGAAAGTCTTTAAATAGACAGGACGCACAGAAGTAGGTCTCTTGCGGAGAGGAGGAACCGCAGAAGCAGTGAAGGGTAAGGTTTTCTGCTTTGGCTCTGACCTCGTGGTTTTTAACTCTGCAACTGGCTCTGTGTTTCTTATTTAACAAGCAGGATACATCTACACAAGGGGCTTTAGTTCCCAAGAGCTTAGATTGCCATTTCTTTTCAACTTTCCCTGCATCTCTGTCTCTGGTTACTTCTACACCCTATACACAGCTAGGTCTACATGGAAGATGCCTCATAGCTGAGGAATCTCAACATCATGTGGTCACAATGCAACCATGATGTCATGAGTTCAAATGTATTTCTGATTAATTATGGATATCCCAGCCAGCCTGAATAGCAAACCACTCAAGAGAATCTGTGAAGACATAAAACCAAAAGCAGGGACAAACTCTCAAAGACAGCAGTGTGGGGATATTATGAATAAAGCTGATATGAACATAGTTGAGCAAGTGTTCTTGTGGAAGGATGGAGAAGCATCTTTTGGGTATATGTCCAAAAGAGGCATAACTGGGTCTTTAGATAGGTCAATTGCTAATGTTTGAAGGAACCACCATATTAATTTTAAAGCTCTACAAGTTCCCACTCCCCCCATAATAGAGGAATGTTCCCTTTACTCCACTTTCACACCAGCACGTGATGTTTCTTGTGGTATTAATCTTAGCCATTATGACAGGTTTAAAATAAATCTCAAAAGGACATTTTTAGCACATCCTTGATGGCTAAGTGTGGAACATTTTTTTAAATTGTTTCTTAGCCATTTTAGATTCCTCTGTAGAGAATTCTGTGTTCACATCTGTACTTCATTTTTATTGGATTATTTGGTGTGTTCATGTCTAGTTTCCTGTGTTCTTTATTATACTAGGTGAGGCAACTGAGAAACAAAACATGATATGTACTCATTGATAAGTGTGTATTAGCTGTTAAGTAAAGCATAATCACAGTACAACCCTAGAAAGAGGAAATAAAATAGATTTTGTGGGTGGATGGGCAGTAGGTGTAGGAATGATCAGAAGAGGAAGGAAAGGACAGAGGGAGAGACTACATGGAAAGATGATTGGACTAGGGGAGGTTTTAGGGGGCAATGTGAAAATCTAGTGCACTGGAAGCTATAAGTGTGACTGAAGTGAGGACGCCAAGTAGTTGAGAATAGAGAACCAGAACTGGACAGATTCAGTAGCCACACAAGGCTCCCAGTGGTGATAACAATCAAGCCAAAAAATAATTGAACCACACTTGTCCTGCCTGCATGGTACACTGGGGCAACAGCAGCTCAGAGCTTGTATAATGCCCAACCAATGACTGGTGTAACTGGAGGCCACAAGAGGGAGCCCATGACCAACACTGCCTGGATGTTCAAGAACTGGAAGTGGAGTGGCTCAGAGAATTAAGGGAGGACCAAATACCAAAGATGGCAAAGAAAAAGTCAAGGAAATGATTCTAAATCTATTCTACTGTAAACAGAGAATGGTGCCTGTTTTACCATTGGACTGCCATCTGAAACTACCTAGTAATTTTCTCTGCAAAACACATATTTTTCACTTCTTTGTTTCTTTTTCACTGGAGATATGCATGAGTCATCAAGAGTAAACATGCAACAAAATCAATATTTTATCTAAGAAATCAGCCCATTGCTTTTAACTATGGCTTACTCAGTTTCTTGGGGAATGGAGAAAGAAAGATTTGGATCCAAAATATTGTAGAAATGACCTCTGGCTATATTTTTCATGGAGTCCATTTCCCACTGAAATGCTATGACCTTTACCTCCACTTCACTACTCTCAAATCTCCCTTCTTAGCAGTCCTACAAGATTGGCCACTTAAGTCTGTGTAAAGCTTTCTATGGCTTTGGCCATCTAAATTCTTAATATCTTCAACATTTCTCCAAAAGTCATCAATCCTAGGTCCTGTACTGTAACAAAATCACTTGTGATGTCCTATGTTTTGTGCTAACTTTCTTGTTTCTTGCTGTGATTAAATTTTCCAACTGAAAGTGTCTTAGGTAATAAAAGGGTTTATTTGGATATTACTGTATCATAACCCATCAATGTGAGAGCTTAGAATAGAAACTCAAGCTAGCACCTGAAGCCAAAAATTCATGGAGAATCTTTGTTGTTTCTCTTGCCTTTTTTTAAAAAAAATCTCTGGTCATCACTCATATTGTGCATGCCAGTTCTCTCATTTGCTAATAATAAAAAAGGATTTGGATGAGGAAGGCTGTCCCACAAAAATTAGAGAGATTCACTTGAAGCTTTCTGGTATTTTAACTATAGAAAATAGTTTTGACTACTAAAAAGATCTCATTCTCTTATGATAAAGAAAATGATATTTTCTAGGAGACACCAATTTGTTTCCTATGCTGGATGACTGGATGTGAGTCTGAATCAGTGAGCAAATGAAAACTTTTCCAAATGAAATATAGGATAACAGACTATTAAATCAAGAGTATATGTTTTATATTATACATCTAAAACAACTTAGTTTGCCTCTAACAGCCTTATAAGTCACAAGAACTTTTGAAAACAAGTTTATCCTCATTTTTATGTGTAGGTTAATATGTGAAAGAGTGAATGTCTTCCAAGTATGTTCAGGTGACACATTAAGAGAAGAGCATGTCAGATACACTGGATCTGGACTAGCAGGTGCTTATGAACCTCCCAACTTGGATCATGGATATGAACACAGATTGTCTCCAAAAACATACACTGAAGCACTAGCCAAGCACCATAGTACATTCTATCCAATAAATGAAAGGTCTATCACAATTAACAACAAAGTATAAATAAACACAGAAGTTAACAAATGATTTATCAGGAACATAATGAATCAATATTAAGACACTGGGTATGGGAAATTTGTAGCATGAGTTGAATACAATCCAAAGAAAATGCCCAACAATTCATAACAGGATACCTGACTCCAAAGCTAAATGCAAAGTAGTAACTCTCAGAAGGCTCATTGGATTATGAAAAAGTAGTACACATATTGACACAATGTGACTTCTATATTTACCACAAAGCTACACCCATCAAGAATATGTACAATATTTGTGAATAAAGTAGGTGGAGAGAAAAAGCCAAGAACAAAAGCAAAAAATACAGACAAATTTGAATCAAGAGGCCAAAGGAAGCACACAGAAGAAATGTGGGATCCTGACCAATGTTATCCAACTACCTATAATTCTATGTGTATATAAATTAAATAAACACAAATTTCACAACTCCCACAAAATCAACTCAAAGTTACCTTTAAATGCTGTTTCTGATGCTGTAGCTATGGATATATCTCCCAAACTTAGAGGTCCCAATCTCTAAAGCTTTCTAGGCAAATGGAGGTAATTGCATGCTATGGCTCTGTGAACTCTCATGTCCCCTGGTGGTTTCAGGCAAACCCAGTCCCACTGATGCCCAATCACAAAACAATATAGAAGAATCATTTGTCTATATCCTGCCACATGGGTTATGATACATGATCTAAAATCTGCTCTATCCACTCACCAACAATCAAGCAAAAATATTACAAGTATCACAGCTTCTTATAGCCAGGCAAGCAGAGCCTTGCACTCCCCATTGAAACCACAGTCAAACAGTCTCAGAGAAGAAGGGTCATATCTCAGATCACCACAGTGACAAACAGAACCACAGTCTGGCTCATGGCCCATCACAATCACAGAAGCTGTGACAGCTCAGCAGAACTGCTCTTCTTGGTCTGGGATCAGTGGTCCCCACATGCACAATGGCATGGATTGTGGTCTCATTCACAGCTCCTACAGCAGAGCAACATGAGAATCCTTTGACAGAACCTGCAAGCTCCTTCCCGCTGGTGCTCCTAATTGCTAAGCTCTCCTGAGGTCCAGCATTAGTTAAGGCCACCAATCTTAGATTCAGGACAGAGGCAGGTCCCCTACTGGGTTATCAGAGATCAAATGACACAGATAGCACAGGCCTTCTCAGCTCTGTCCTTCCAACTTAGGAGCAGACAGGACCCTTATCTGGAAAATCTGTATTTTTGAAATTCTTCCAGTCTCCCAGAGTAATTCTTGTTCTCCTTCCCAAGCACACAGTCCTTTGTGTACAAATACACACAGATTGTCCAGTGCAGGAAACCATTTCATTCATATCTGGGAAGTCCTGCAGCCAAACACAGGTCACATTCAAACAGTAACTGTTGTTACTATTGTAGAAAGCCTGTTTAAAGAAAAACAGGCCATGAATTAGAAAACAATTAGTGGTCAATGGTAGGGCTTGCAGGTAAGAAAGGGAGCATGGATACATTATCTCAAAGAATTATTTGGAAGAGTTGGAATAGAATTCATGACCATGTGTTCCAGATACTAGGGATGTGTATGAAAAAAAAACCAAGGATTACTCACATGCATTTTTTTCCTGAGGCTACACATCTTAAACAAGGAAAATAGCAGTCCTGTTAGGCAGGGCCACACCATTTTACCCAGATCTTTGATATCAGTTAAACAAGTGTAACTACAGTAATTTTGTTTCATGATAGGGTCAGCCCTTTATTCAGATTACTGAATGTGCCGGTCAGTGTACCCCAAGAAGTGGCCACTCAGAACATCTGTGGATCACCAAAAATTGATTACATTACTCCACATTGCTGTTCTCAAATACGGTGGAAAAATGAAAAGCTCTCACCCTTGTCCTTTCCCTCCCTTTCTGCACTTTCAAATCATTAGCTTCAAAGATTTTCAGTGAACTCAATTCTTGCACAGGTCCCTCTTCATGTTTATGTCCTTGCAAAAAGCTAGAGAGACTGGGGGACACTCAGTACCTGCTCCAGTTTTCATTCTTATTGGGCCCATCCAAGAAAGAGGTATTGGCTATCTTTCCAGCACTGGGCAGCAGAGGCACGTTTAGATGTTCAATGAAATTCTCAATTACATAGTATGAGGCAAGTCTGGGCTACAGGAGACAATGCTCTACACAGAAATCAATAATCAACAGCTCTTGAGAGAAAAGGAATGAAACAATTAATAACCTAGACACATTAGAGAGCAGGAGCAAACAGATAAAGCAGCAATGCCCTTAAACATGTGCAAAATAATAGCAATAAGTGGTATTTTTAATGTGAAATTATGTATTTTTCAAGATAAAAAACTGAGCTATGCTAGATGGTGGTGGCACACACCTTTAATACCAGCACTCAGGAAAAAGTGGCAGGCAGATCTCTGTGAAAAGTATAAGGTAGAAAATATAAAAGCTGGTGTGTGGAGGTCTTACACTAAATATGTCTCATGTCACCTAAGCTTCTTAAGAAGAATAGCACCTTCGATACTACTTCCAGAGGTGAAATGAAGGGAAATGGGGAAGTTCTAGAAAGTATCATACAATGGGACAGACTCAAAGTGGAGGCTAATCAAGCAATACTGCACAAGGGAAAACAGGGTATCTCAAGAACATTACTGGGATGGAGAGATGACTCAGAGGTCCTGAGTTCAATTCCCAGTTCCCACAATGTGGCTCAAAAACATCTGTAATAAGATCTGACACCCTCTTCTATATACATAATAAATAAATAATTCCTTTTTTTGGTCATTTGCTTTTTCGAGATAGCGTTTCTCTGTGTAGCTTTGCACCTTTCCTGGAACTCATTTGGTAGACCAGGCGGGCCTCAAACTCACTGAAATCCACCCGGCTCTGCCTCCTAAGTGCAGGGTTTAAAGGCATGAACCACCACTGACTGGCAATAAATAAATAATTCTTAAAAAAAAAAAAAAAAGAGGAACATTACTGACTAAGCCCACAATGAACTATGGACTGTTAACTATAGCCCCATGTTCAGGAAGGAGTTGGTTTCTCAGAATCTGAAGTAACCCCACCACAAATGTCCTGGTTCCAGACCATTGCTAGCTCTCCAAAGCATATTTTTGGTTTTCAGGAAGGAGCTGTTTCATTATCAGTACACCAGGCCCTTAGGGAAAACTTCTTAGTCGAAGATCCAAGGCACAAGAATTTTCCTAATCTATGCCTGTGGGCATAAATGAAAGCCATGCTCGATCAGGCAATTCCTTAACACATTAGTGTTTTACTTTTCTTTTATTCTTATTTCCTTTTTTTTTTTTTTTTTTTTTTTTTTTTTTTTTTTTTTTTTTTTTTGTATTTTCAAGACAGATTTTTACTGTGGAGCTTTGGAGCCTATCCTGGAACTTGCTCTGTAGATCAGGATGGCATCAAACTCACAGAGATCAATCTGCCTCTGCCTCCTGAGTGAGTGCAGGGATTAAAGGTGTGCACCACCACCACCACCACCACCACCACCACCACCACCACCAGGCTAGTGTTTTACTTTTCAAATAAGTGGACATATTTGTCTTATTGTCCATCTGGCAAAACTATGCTTTTCTCAGAAAGAAAACTGGAAGTTTATGGCATACCAGGATATAAAGTTGGTTGTTAACCTGTAATGCCTCAATGAGCAGCTTGTTAGAGTCCAATTATTTGAATAAGTGGCTTATTTTAAATAAGTAGTGGCTCCATTGTAATGGTTTGGAGTCAAACAAATGTGTATCCTTGTGTCCTAATCTCTAACAGCCCTGACTCAATACACTTTTAATTTTTTTGTTTTTATTCTTCTTCTTCTTTTTTTTTTTTTTTTTTTTGAGACAGGGCTCCTCTGTGTCGTTTAAATCCCTGTCCTAAGGGTTGGGGGATTTAGCTCAGTGGTCGAGTGCTTGCCTAGCAAGCACAAGGCCATGGGTCCTGACAGCTCTAAAAAGAATAAAAAAAAGAAAGAAAATGCCTGCCCTATGTCTGTAGACTAGGCTGGCCTTGAGCTCACAGAGAACTGTCTGACTCTGCCTCCCTGGAGCTGGGATTAAAGGCATGTGCCACCCTCACTCAGCACAAAGATATTTCGAAACACAGCGCACTGCACCCAGTTCTGTGAGCAGATTCAGCCCACAGAGCAAAGTTATTCAGAGGCTTCCCCTGGGTTCAGGGAGATTCAAGTACCACATGGGTCTTCACAGGACAGGGATTCTGCTGCCGGGTTCCCACCTAGATCAAAGGAAGACTCACCACACTGGATTCCACACTTCACCATCTACTCCACTCCATCTGGGGACAACAGCCGCTCACTCACCAAATCATGGGTTCCCAGCTCGGCCATGCTCTCAACTCAGCTCCCTGCAGAAGGACTCACCACACACCACACAAAACTGCTGGAACCAGCTCTTCTTCAAAGCCAAATCTGAAGCCAGTGGCCGGAAGGACCCTGCCCAACTTCTGACTGGCAGGTCACCTGGAGTTCCTGATTGGATAGTGAGACCTGAGTGACAAGAGCACCTCCCACAGGGTTACAGTGTGCTTAAAGACACAGCACAATGGTTCCTGACCCTCCCTACCACACCAGACAAAGACTTTTTCTAAATGAGCAGAGATTTCAATATTAACAGCACTTCCCCCTGGCTCCAATAGCTGACCTGATTTCTTCCTGCTCTGCATGGGAACTTCCCCTTCTTCCCCCAGGACACAATGTGGCTAGCTAGCTTGTACAAACCACTAAACTATATGGGGCAGAGTGATTCTTTGTCACAAAGGTAAAAGGGATCTCAGAATATTAACAACTAAAGAGAAATTTAACGACACACAAGGAGAATGTTTATATGTGACTTACTGCTGACATCAGGTGAACTGAAGGTACTTTGTACCTGGTTGTCACAGGGACTTCAGACTACCAGCCAACAAATGCAGGAACTTGAACACAACCAAGAAAATAGGTCCACTGCTTTAGGAATTTTATTCCAGAAGTGCAGAGCAAACTGTTGGCAAATGAATAATAATACAGAGCAGTCTTCATGGATAGTTTAATATTTAGATAACTGAAGTATGAAAAATGGGTTTATGAACACTATTTTTAGCCAGCACATCTTCCTCAGTGTGCAGGTGAAGGAAAAAAAAAACTGCATTATTCAAGGTTCTCTACCTGACAAGGACTGGTAGAATGAATCTCTCTATGTATGAAGAAAATGGATTTATTAGAATGTCTGACAAAATGTGGTTCAGGCAGTCCATCTATGACTGCTACCATTGGATATTTGAAAAGGTCGGTAGTGGTTCAGAGCATGAGGCTGTGTATCTCAACTGCTCTTTAGTGTACACCACAATTCTAAGGAAGTAGGCTCTGGTGCTGGTAAAAGAATGAACTTGGAGTTGGGCGGTCACAAATGCCTTTAATCCCAGCACTTGGGAGGCAGAGGCAGGCCTCCATCTGTCTATCTGTGAGTTCAAGCCCAGCATGGGCTACAGAGAAACTTACAGGAAAGGCACAAACTATACAGAGAAATCCTGTCTCAAAAAAAAAAAAAAAAAAGAATGAACTTGGTAGCCAGAGCTAGGGTAACCAGGCAAAGGGAGAGCTTACTCCTTCTGTGTTCTTTATTTATGGGAATCAATCTACCTCAAGACCCAGCCATACCACTCTTGGGCATATACTCAAGGGATGCTCAATCATACCACAAAGATACATGCTCAACTATGTTCATAGCAGCACTATTTGTAGTAGCTAGAACCTGGAAACAATCTAGATGCCTGTCAACTGAAGAATGGATTAAGAAAATGAGGTACATGTACACAATGGAGTACAACTCAGCAGAGAAAAACAATAACAGCATGAAAATCGCAGGTAAATGAATGGAACTTGGAAATACCATCCTGAGTGAGGTAAGCCAAATCCAGAAGGACAAACATGGTATGTACTCACTCATAAGTAGATTCTAGATATAAAGCAAAGAACAACCAGACTGCATCCCACAGAACAAGGGAGGCTATATAGCAGGGTGGAACCTAGGATGACTGTGGCTTATAAAAAGGTTTGGTTTTATTCAATTTCTGGGGAAGCCTCAAAGAAATTTTTCACTCTTAGTATAAGAATTTATACTGTATCAAGCTGATAATAGAAAATAAATTTTAAAAATTTACATTAAAAAATATTACTTCTCTTCTCCCTTTTATTTCTTGATTTACTACCTTTCCAAACCACTTCTAAACTCTTCCTTGTTAAGTGTGGGTGAATCAGTATGCTGAAATATATGAATACAACATGCTGCATCCATTGTTGTTGATTGTACATATATGGATAATTGGCTGACCATGTTATATTGGATGATTCATTAGGGAGCTATTTCCTGCCTTATTCTCTCAAATGGAGGAGAATTGTACTTTTTAATCAGCACCAGTTGTCTGACACTGACTAGGCTACCCTGGACAGGAAACATGATCAAGAGTAGAAAACTTAGGGTAGAATATGCCTTACCTGTTAAGAGCAATGAAGATTCTTTCAGAGCATCCTTCTTCCATTCCCAGTACATATAAAACTCACTAATATATATCTCCAGTATCAGGGATTCTGACATAATCTCCTGTTCTCCCTGGCCACCATAAGAAGAGGAGACTTAGTCCATAAAGATTATATTTAATGCTGTATGTGGTAGTACATTCTTTTAGTACCAGCAATCTGGACACAGATGCAGGAAGATCAGAGTAACTTTTGAGGCATATGCTACAGAGTCTATACACAAACACACACACACACACACACACACACACACACACACACACACTCACTCACTCACTGGAAATGAACAAAACTAAATAACCTAAAGGAATAGGAGCATTGTTGAATAGGGACAATACAATACCGATTAAAGTAATTTCAAGTTCCAAGTGCCCATGGAACCACGTTCAAAAAAAGTTTGGCCAACATGCAAGCACATGCCATTAATTCTAGCCACTGTGAGAAACTGAACATTTGACTGATTCAAAACTTGAAGAAATGTTCAACATTCTTAGCTATCGTGATATTTTATTTGTACTGAAATGTGATTTTATTTGTATATTAATAAAGTTGCCTTGCTAAAGCAAGCCTAGCAGAAGCTGGCGGTAATGGTGCAAGACTGTAATCCAAGCACTTGGGAGGCAGAGCTAGGCAGGATCTCAGTGTGTTCAAGGGTACAGCCAGCATGGTGACACACACCTTTAATCTCAATACCAACCATAGAAGACCTGGAGGTCTGTACAGACAGGCAGTGACGAGGAGGTCATGTTGCTGTGTTTACAACCAATGAGAAGGCAGAACAGAAAGCCTATATAAAAGACAGGAAATAGAAAGTAGGTCTCTGGCAGAGAGGAAAGACAGAGCAGCAGTGAAGGGTAAGGTTTTCAGCTCTCAGCTATTGCTCTGACCTCTTGGATTTTAACTCTGCAATTGGTTCTGTGTTTCTTATTTAACAAGATGGTTACATCTACACTTAGCCATTAAGGAAATGCATATTAAAAATCTTTGAGATTTCTTCTTATATCTATCAGAATGGGATGATGAGTAACACAGGTTATAGCTAATGCTGGCAAGAACATGGAGCAAGGGGAGTCACTGCTTTGACAAGTGAAAATTTGTACAGCCACTATGGACATATATATGTAATCCTCAGAAAATGGGAGTCAATGTACATCAAGATCCAGCTTGGGCATATACCCAAATGATGCTCCTCCATCCAACCACAAGGAAAACTGCTCAACTAGGTTGACAGTGGCTTTCTTTATAATAGCCAGAAAGTGTTATTTCTGTGAGAGATTTTCTGATTGATGATTGAAATGAGAAGGTTCCTATACCTAGGGTAGCAGGAATGGCTATTCCACCTAGGGTGACAATAACCCTATGGAAGGGGGCCTGGGCTAGAAAGGGAGCTAACTGAGCATGAGAAAGTGACTAGGCAAGAGAGAAGGCCAGGAAGCAATCTTTGCCCATGAGTTTTGCCTTCATTTTTTAGCTTGAGTTTTTATCCTAAGCTCCCAAAATGATGGAGTGTGACCTGACACAATCAGCCAAATAAACTCATTCATTGTCTGATGTTTTTGGTTAGAGGCTTTAATCATAGCAGGACAAACACAAGTTAGAACAAAAATGCAGCACCAACAGTGGTTTTGTTGCTAGGTAGAACATTAGTGTAGCGAGCACAAACCCCAATTACGGGGGAGGAATAATCACTCTTGATTCAGACTTGGTATAACACTCATTTATTCACACAGTAAGATTACAAGCAATATTTATCCCATCTTCCAAATGGAAGTGGTAGTACCTTTCTGGGTGTACAGTTCAAGACTTGCTACATCTGTTCCTCTGGATCTTGGGTCAGCCTACCTCTGGTCAGCCACGTCTGCACTGAGGACAGGATCTCACCTCTCTGGCAGACGACAGTCCTCTTATGAGAGGGTCTGACGAGCTCTTTTGGTTGGGTCTGAGGCTTCTTCTTTTATATCCCTTTCTGCCTATGTTTCTAGTCTTATCCCTACTTCCACACATAGCTTATAGGTTATCACCACCCCATTTGTGGCTTACTTATGACATTCTATTATGTATCACTCCTGACCAGGGTTGCTCACCCGAGGTCCTACATGTTCCTTACACTGAGAATGTTATTTTTGGAAAAATGTGGAAGATATCAGGACCTTAGTTTGCAAAAAACATAGAAAGTTGCACACAGAACATTATTGACCCATTGTGTATGACCAGGAAGATGGGAATGTTAAGAGTAATGGCAGAAGTGGAGATTGAGACTATAGGATTTCAGTCAAAAACAGACTCAATAAAAATTAGGCTAACAGTCATTTGTGTGATATTTTGGCTCCAAATTCTTCCTTATTCTGTCAATGCACAGGATATTTATTAATGCAGAATTAAAAAATAATGGGCTAGTTTCTTAAATGGAATAGCAAATCTGTTGGAGTGTTATTACCGATGACTCAGTCAGGTAAACAATGGAAGAAAACAAGTGGAGCATTATTGAGAGCCACTGATAGTGAAAGTCCATGACCGTTCAGGTTAAGGTTAGTGGTTATGGCTAAAGATTAGGTTTATGGTTATGGTTATGGTTAAGGTTAGGGTTAGTGGTTAGTTTTATGATTAGTGGTTAAGTTTAGGGTTAAGGTTAGGGTTAGGGTCAGACTTTCATTTCAGGTGGTTTTGTTTAGAGTTATGGGTTACAGGTTTTTAGAATCTAGGTGTGAGGAATTTGTACTAGGATCAGTGTTAGTATTGGTTTATGGTTATGGGTTAGGGGTCTTTCAGTCATTGCTGGGGGTGTTTGGGGTTATGGTTAGGGTTAGAGTTAGATTTAGGCTTTGGGTCAGGTTAGGGTTAGGGTACGGGAGTTTGTGGTTAGGGTTATGGTTAGATTTTGGCTTGGGCTGAAGTTATTGGTGGGGGAGTTTGTGGTTAGTGTTAGGGTTAGATTTAGGTGTGGGGTCAGGTTAGGGTAGGTGAGTATGTGGTTAGGGTTATGGTTAGATCTAGGATTTGGGTCAGTTTAGGGTTAGTTTAGATGAGTTTGTGGTTAGGGTTAGGGTTAGATTTAGGCTTGGAGTCAGGTAAGAGTTTGGGTAAGTGAGCTTGTGGTTTGGGTTTTTGTTAGAGTTAGGTTTAGGGTCATGTTAGTGTTAGTATTATGGTTGAGGTTTGGGTCAAGTTAGGGATAGTATTATGGTTAGGGTTTGGGTCATGTTAGGGTTAGGGTGAGGTTATGGTTAGGGTTAGGCCTTCTGTCATGATACTGTTATGGTAAGGCAGTTAGGGTTTTGTGTTAGGGTTTGCTTTATGGTCAGGTTAGTGTTAGGGTTAGTCTTAGGGTTCTGGTCAGGTTAAGGTTAGGATCACATTAGGATTAGTGTTAGGCTTGTGTCAGGTTAGGGTTAGGGTTAGGCTTGTGTCAGGTTAGGTTTAGGGTTATGCTTGTGTCAGGTTAGGGTTAGGGTTAGGCTTGTGTCAGGTTAGGGTTAGGGTTAGGCTTGAGTCAGGTTCAGGTTATGGTTAGTGTTAAGGTTATGTGTTTAGTTAGTCATTGGGGTTATTTGTTAGTTCAAGCCGTGACCTTTGCCCTCCTCAGGTGTCCTGTTTCCTCCACTCTGTGGTCAGAAGATAACTTCCTCTTCCCTCTTATACCATCAGTCGGCTTCCCATGGTGCATTTCTCTATGACATCACCACATATGGACTCCGTGTCTCAATATCCCTTTCTCTATGACATCATTACATATGAACTATATTTCCGGTAATATTTTCTCTATGACATCATTATCTGTGGACTACATCTCCCATAATGCCTTTCTGTATGACACCATCACATATGGACTACATTTGCCATGGTGTATTTCCCCTTGTCTTCATTATATTTGGACTCCATTTCCCAGGATTCCTTTCTCTGTATTTTCTCTATGTGTTTGACTTCATTTTCCAGGATGCCTCCCCAGGGTTAGGGTTAGGGTTAGGGTAGGGGAGTTTGTGGTTAGGTTTAGGGTTAGCGTTAGGGTTAGGGTTAGGATTGGGAATTTGAGGTTAGGCTTAGGGTTAGGTTTAGGCTTAGGGTCAGGTTTGGTATTCTGTAGGGTTGTTTGTGGTATGGTTAGGGTTAGGTTATGGGAGTTTGTGGTTTGCTTAGGGTTAAATTTAGGATCTGGGTCAGGTTAGATTTAAGGTAGGGGTGTTTGAGGTTAGGGTTAGGGTTAGATTTAGGCTTAGGGACATGTTATGTTTAGGATAGGGTGTTTGTGGTTAGGGTTATGGTTAGATTTAGGTTTTGGGTCAGGTTAGTGTTAGGGTAGGGGATGTTTTGGTGAGGGTTAGGGTTTACTGTTGGTTAAATCCAGGACTCTCCTTTGCCCTCATCTGTTTTCCTGTTTCCTCTTCTGTAAAGTTAGTAGAAAACTTCAAGTTTCTTCCTTATACCATCAGTAGTCTTCCCATGATGCATTTCTCTATGGTATCACTGCATATGGACTACATTTCCCATGATTCCCTTCTCTTTGACATCATTTCATATCGACTACATTTCAGACGACATTTCCCAGGATGCCTTGCTCATAATGTCCTCCTGTCTGCAGTGTGTCCTCCTGTCCACAGTGTGTCTTCCTGGTGGACTACATTTCCCATAATGCCTTTTTCTATGACATCATTGCATATGCACTACATTTCCAAGGATTCCTTGCTCTGTATTTCCTCCACCTGTTTTACTTCATCTCCCAGGATAGCCTTTCTGTCTACCTTTGCATTGTACTAGAAACTCCATTTCCCGTCTTGGCTCTCAAGTCATTAGGAAACGTCCTCTTCCCTTTTTAGAGCATCAGCACTTTTAGTTCTTTATTTCCCAGCATGCATCTCGTGTTATTTCCCAGGATGCCTTTCATGACACAGTGTGGATTGGACTCCATTTCCCACTATTTGTTTTCCATACATGAGTATGACACTGGGAACTTCATTTCCCATCATGCCTCTTGGATGGTTTCCTTGTTTGCTTTTCATTATACCATCACTATGATGGACTCCATTTTCCTGGATGTCTTTCTCTTCAGCATCACTATATTTCAGAATCCATTTTCTAGGATTCCTTTCTGTAAACCATCACTCCATTCTGGACTCCATTTCCCAGGGTGCCTGTATCAACAACATCACTATAGTTGGGCTTCATTTCCCAGGATGCCTTGCTCCACAGCACCATGACACTGTGGAC
>NW_023412191.1:0-16946 GCF_903995425.1 Onychomys torridus
TGTGGGAAAAGGTGTTTGTAGCCTAGCCAAATGACCTGTGTTGGATTCTGTGAGCCCAAGTGGTGCCAGGACAAAACTGACTTTGAAAACTTGCCCTCTCCTTCTCAGAGACATTGTCTGTCAGTCCCCAGCAAACAGACCTCTAGGGGCCAGGATCTCTCACCAGGGAGGTCAGTTTACATCAGAGTAGGGACTGATGACCACACACATCTGTGTATCTCACCCACTTTCCTGACTCCTGCCTGGGAATCAGGGAGTATGGCTGCAGTCTTGTGCTGCGAAACATCCTGTGTTGATTATGTGGTGGCACTCGTGGCTGGCCGCCACACACAGCGGCCATGCCAACTACTGGATGCTGTGGTGGCAGAAGAATTATGAGTCATGGTTACCTTTCTAGAGCTTTATTGGGACAGAGAGGAGGAGAGGGGGAGGGAGTGGGAGAGGGAGAGGGGAAGGGAGAGGGAGAGGGAGAAAGGAAGAGGGGAAGAGAGAGAGAGAGAGAGAGAGAGAGGAGAGAGAAGAGAGAGAGAAGAGAGAGGCTTGTGGAGGAAAGAGAATAGGAAGGAAAGGCTATACAGAAAATGAGGGCACAGAGGGCATGCCTGCTTTTAGGCTGGGACGCCATCACATGCTAGTGACGTATTAAGGACATAATCCTTACATCCTGTCTGGCCAGGTACTAGAGAAGAGACTCCCACTTCTACCATGTGGGCTCTGATATCCCTCCTCAGACTCAAATCATCTTGTCTCTCTCTGATCCTGAAAGCACAACAGTACTATTCTATCAAACCATGGAGTTAATAACACTTTTTAATAAAATTATCTATGGCATATCAATGTGGCCTTTGCTGAGTCTGTGAAGAACTGTCTCATCCTCATGAGGCTAGCTGAGGATAGGAGGGGTCATGGAGAAGTCACCAAGGCTAACATGAAGTCTCCTGGGGCACCTGTGAGATGTCTGCAGTGGTGTAACTGGATCCAGCCTTCTGAGGCTGAACTCAGCAGCAGCCATGGTCACAGTGATCTTGTCATCTGGAGTGGTGTCTCCTCTGAGTATGCCTGGGGTGTTTCACACCAGTAGGCTGCCAGGATGATGGTCTGGCCTGTCATCTATGGGAGTGCCCGTTCATCATCTCCTCCCTGCAGTGAGCTGAGCACAGGGAAGGAGTCTCAAAGCTGTTACTCCAGTGGGCATGTGACTTGCCATGCCAGTTTCCATTGTTCAAAAGGAGAAACAGCAAAGGAGCCCCACAGCCAAGACTTTCACAGAACCAACTTTCTCAACAACTTTTGGGTCAAATTCCCTCAGGGTGAAGGGATATTACTGTTGGAATGGGGAACAGATATGGGTTCTAGCATGGCTACCAGTGTTTGGGTTTGTGTTCCCTGGCCTGAGCAGTCAGTTAAAAGAAGGACTAGAGGAAGCCTGGACTAGTGGCAAATGTGTGTAATCGAATGATTGACAGTAGAAGATAGCAAGATCATGAAATGGAGGCTGCCATTGTTACCTATTGAGTTGAGGTCAGCCTAGGCTACATGAGACACTTTCTCAAACCAAACAAACAAGAAAGCTAACCAAAACTCCAAAGACTATGATGAGGTCATGGAGGCTGGTCATCTATTACTTCACTTGACGATGTCACCAGTTTTCTCTCTAGAGTCACCTAGACAAATTTTGTAAATATTAATAGTTTCACTTAGGCAATAGATAATATTGAAGAGGAAGTTGAGAGTTGCTCCATTTCTGTGACCTCAAACTCAGTGACTTCTGAGTTTCTGCCTCTGGCCTTGGCTGTCTGCAGACGTTGGGTGACTTCATCCCGAGGACCAGGAGACTGAGCTCCACTCACTGGGCCTTTAGACAGTATACAGTCTCTTCTTCGGGTTCCCCTGGGCAGGGGTTCAGGAAGGTGCTCTTGCTGAGGTTAGACAGCACTAGAGGGAGATGAAGATGATGATGTCATCCTAGGGGAGAAAGAAGAGGTCAGATGGGGCGGGGCAACTGTCCTAAAGTAGTCACAGGTGCAGCCTGAGTGTCCTGTCTACACCACCAGCCTCCGTCCTTCTACCCTCTCTAGCATCTCCTCCACTCTCCTCAGGACCGTGAAAGGGTGGGCTAGTCTCGGGTTACATCTAGGGTCTCTATGTTGTCAATGGGGAAAGAAATCAAGGAGTGGGAGGGTAGGTGATGTGACAGGAAAGGGCAGACAGATGGACAGTTTTCATCAATGAAGTTATCTACTGGGTCAGGACCCACAGAGCTTGCACTGTGTGTTGTTTGAGGGAAGTTTCTGGAATTGAATGGTTCAGAATGAAATAGGAAGGGTTGATCCTGTTCTCTGCACCACTGTCATGGGAAAACACAGCTGGGTATGAAATCAGAGTCTGAATTGCTGGGGACACTGTCAGGAACTGGAGTCTGAAGAATCACAGAGCGTGTCCTGGGGAGGTCGTGTTTACTCAGGATGAATACTGGGTATACACGTGGTGGCAGATCTGCTGTGTAAAGTGCCTTTAGTGATTTGTATGTGTCTGTGTGCAAGTGAATGTGTGTGCAAGTGAGTGTGTGCAAGTGAATGTGTGCTCATATAAGTGGAGACCAGAGGACAACCCCAGGGATTGCTACTCTAGACACAAACTACCTTGGGATTTTTTGTTTCTTTGTTTTTAGGTTTTTGTTGTTTAATTTGATTTTTCTTCTTTGTTTTTATTTGGAGGTTTGAGGGAATTTGTTTGTTTATTTGTTTTGTTTTTTCTTTTGTTTGTTTTTTGAGACGAGGGCTATGTATCCATCACTGGACTGGAACAGGAGATACAGACCAGGCTAGCCTTGAACTCACAATGATCCACTTGCCTCTGACTCTGCCTCCCAAAGCTAGAATTGAGGGCATACAACACCATGCCTAGGCCACATTGGGTTTTAAATTTTAAAATTACACTTATTTCTTAATCTTTAAAATTACACTTATTCTGTGGGGGCAGGGCACACTCATGCTACAGCCTGGGCAGCAGCCAGGTCCTCACACTGCAGTCTGACACTCCCCATGGTCACATGTATGTAAAAGCCCCATGTGTGCACACCAAAGCCTCAGGCTGCTTTTCCACACAAAGTGCTCCTCCCTTGTGAAAGTATCATGGCTTCAGGGCTCAGTCACTGCTTTGGGGGGAAGCAGGGTTGGTACTGCGGAAGACTGAGTACAGCTCCCTGGACAGAAACCATCCCACAGGAGGGTCCCTACAGAGATTCAACTGAGTCCAGGACTTGAAACTAGAATGAGCCCATGTCTTGGGATTCAGGGTCCAGCAGGGGGCAGCAGTGAGGCTGAGCACAGGAGGCAGCTGGGATCATAAGTGAATGTTGCTGCTCCGAGCATTTGCCCAATTCATCCAAAAAAGTTTCTAGAACAGCCACAGCTAGAGGGTGTCATTCAAGTGCTCTGTGGGAACAGCCTTCTGGGAACCCAGCAGCAGATCTCTGACCTTTGAGAGGAGTTCAGAGCCTGGATGGAGCAGGCCTAATGAAGCCTCTGTGTAGAATCCAGTCAACCTGCCATGTGACATGTGCCAGGGCTTCTCTGATCCTTGGCATCCTCTTCTGAGATGTGTGAAGGTTGGTGGGAGGTAGAAATCTACCTTCAGGAGCTAGAGTAGCTTTGGTGTCACTGTCTAGAGGAGAAAGACAATCACCAAGGAAAGCAAGGGTAGTTACAGACTCCTCAGCAGCGAGCAGGTCAGGGCGAGAGTGTCCACTGGGCCTTGGCTCTGCCGGGTGCTGTGAAGAGTCCCTGAAGGACAAGAAGAGGACAAAGAGCAGATGGTGGTGGGGACATGAGCTAGGGCTGGGGACGGAATGTGTTTCCTCATCACCTCCATCCTCGCTGTGTCTGAAGTGAGCAGAAACTGACCGCTTCTGTGCCTGAGGTTATTAGACAGACAGTCAGACAGACAGATAGACAGACAGCATGGTGGGAGACACAATGAAAAATAGATTGAGGAGGAAAATGGCAGGAGAGGAAGTTGTCTGGAGGTGTGAAAAACCATAATTACAGGCCAGATAAGAAATGGACAAGACTGGATAAGACAGAAGGTCAAGAAGTAAGAGAGGAGAGCCTGGCATACAGAGGTCATTTTCACATCTTCCAGCTAAAAATATGGGCTGAGCTCAATGTTACAGACATCCTGTCAGTGACACAGGGCAGATCATCTGCAGCATGGGAAAGAAGAACCCAGAATGATGAAGGACGTTGCTGGTCACAAGGAGGTGGAGATGGGGAGGACCTGCCCCTAATCTGTCCTCCACATGAGAAGACTCCGGGATTGTGTGCCTCTTTACACCAATTCTTTCTGACTCCTGAGCACCCCAACATCCCACACAGGTCCTCCTCTCCTGCCAGATGGCTCCGCTGGTCTCACTTCCTTGAGGGAATCAGGCCATGGCCTGGATCCTGCTTCTGCTGCTGTCAGCTGCATGTCTGCAAGCTGGTGAGTTTGGGGACCTTGTTAGCAGGGACTCTGCCCTAACCACAGAGGAAGCTAGTGGGACTGGGAAGAGTGAACTGTCCTGTGGACAGGTGTCTGCTTAATGAGCCACCAGTGCTCTGTGTCCCAAGTGAGAGCTCATCCTCCGACTGGGTCCAGCCCAACCTTTCCTTGTCTGTCCTGCCCAATATGGGAGAGTGGGACATAGGGATGGCCCTTCCTTGTGTCCCACAGCTACCTATGGATGATGGCTCAGGAAGCTCTGGGTTGTCCTTTCATCCCCTGCAGTGGCTTCAGATTTTCCCCATTGTTCCCAGGTTACTCCGCAGGATCCAACAGAGAAAGACCCTTTGGGGTCAACCAACCAACACTCCTCTCTGGTGTCCAGGGCAGCTCCATCGAGATCCCCTTCTCCTTCTACTTCCCCTGGGAGTTGGCAGAGGATCCACAGATGAGGATTCTCTGGAGATGGAAAAACTATCATGGGATATTTATCTATGACTCTTCCTTGGTTTCATACATGAACATTTCAAGGACAGGCTCAATCTGAACTGGACACAACCTCAGACATCCGGAGTCCTCAGAATCCTGCACTTGAAGAAGAAGGACCAGACAGTGTACTTCTGCCGAGTTCATCTGAGCATAAGAAACCACACAGATGTGTGGCAGTCAGTATATGGGACCCAACTCACCATCACCCATGGTGAGCACATCCCAGGTGATGGCCCTCATGACCCTGGCTTCCTTGTACTATGCATGTCATTGTAGAGAGCTGCGTGTAGCCGCACCCTAAAGATGGCTCTGGCTTCTACCCTCTGCCTTCCCAATGGCAAACACTCTTTAGGGTAAACAGCTCCTTATTTGGCTATGGCTGGATTCGTGTGCTGCTGGCATATGCGTGAACCTGTGGACAGTGCCCACGTGGCTGCTTGGGGTTGGCAGCCCAGCCCTACTTAGGTGCTGGGAGAGGCTTGCCCCAGGCGAGAGAGACACAATGCAATTAATCAAAGGTCTGAATAAACTGTGATAAGAAGGATCCCGGTATCGTGTCTTCCTTGCTGGTCGAGGCAGGCGCGACATGTCATTAGGGATCTTACACTTCTGACCCTTCCCACAGATTTCTTTCATGTGTTCTGTCCCCTCCCCAGAGCTCTGACAACTCCACCTTTCCTCTTCCCCACAATCATCCACAAGCCTTAGCTGCTCTCTCTGAGCTGCCCTCATGTGCCTTCAGATCCACCCCACCCCCAGTCTCAGCTCTTCCCAGATGGCCCAGGCTCCTGCTCCTTTCTCCAAACTGCACTACCGCCCTGCCCACCCCACCCTCGTTGACACAAATCCATGTGGATCTGGCCTCTCCAGGACAGAGCAGCCTTCACCTGGTCCTGTGTCAGGGTCTCCATTAGATCTGGACTTTATACCATATCTCGTGCCTTCCAAAGTAGCTGCCTTCAGGTCCCGTGTAACCCTCCTCCTCTGGGTCCCCCACTTCACCAGTCTCTAGACACATCCCTCACCTCTCCCTGCCCCAGTTTCTTTTCCTCTTCCTCATTTCCGTCTTTCCCCCCTTCCTCCCCATCCCCATCTTCCCCACACAGACCCTCATATTCTCACCATGATCAGGTTCTCTGGTCATTTCTTCTCCTCCATGGCAGCTGGAACTGCAGCTTCCACCCAGAGTGCACACAGGCCCAGCCTAGTCTCTGTGTGGACATTACCCCAGGCCACCTGTCACCACAGCTGGGCACTCGCATCGTCATTATACAGAGAGACACGGAGACCAGCAGAATTCAACCCCTGCCCAATGTCATTCTGGAGAGGAACCGGTCCTGAAAGGGACCCTTTACCTCCAAGTATCTCTCAACAAGTAGACACATGACCTCTTCTCAAATTCGCTCTATTGCTTGCCTCTCTTCTATTTTGATTTTGTGGAGCATGTATATGTGGTGTGAGCATGCATGTGTGTGCACGTGTGTTTGTATGGGTTTAAGTGTCAGGGGGTATATTTCATTTTTGTGCTTGGGAAGGCCACAGGTGGATGTTCATTGGGGTTCCTCATATAATACAACCCACCTTATTTCCTTGAGGCAGGGTCTCTCATTGAACCTGGAGCTCACTGTTTTGGACTAGGCTGATGGGGTGTGAAGCCCCATTAATCCCCTTGTCTCCATCTCCCACGGTGTTGTGGTTTCAGGTGATCACATGGTCTGGTCTGTCTTACAAATATGGTGTATGATATCTGAGGCAGGAACACCTAAGGTTAACATCTGAAACACACACACACACACACACACACACACACACACACACACACACAGTCACGCACCATTGTGTGTGTACAAAAATTTAATAAAAATACAGTTTTAGAAAATAAATTATGAAATTAATAGTCAAATAATAATCAATTATCATTAGTTACATCACCAATTCTCAGCAGTGCCAGTGATAAATTGGCTTGTCCTTTCCAGGTTAGACCCACCCGACTCCCCCTGGCAAAACACTCCTCATCTTAACCCCTTGCTGGTTCAGGATAAACTCCACCGCCTGAAGTGACCAGGCACCTTACCTCTGCATTTCCTGTGTCTCCTTCATGTTTTCCTAAATGGCTGTGTTCTTCCAGCCTCCTCCCTCTTCCTCCTTCCTAATGTCTCCAGCCTTTGATAATCTATTAGGTGCTTGTAGAATGATCAATATAAGGCAGCCATGCCTTTCTCTCTTCAGGCAGACACACCATGTTTTTTTTATTGTCTCCAGGGACACATGCACACTAGACAAGGGCTCTGTCATTGACATACAGCTCACTCCACTATGAGTTCTTCACCAGTAATTTTCCCATCAGTATTTTTACAAATAAATACATTAATCAAATATTCCTGCCCATTGTTTTTAAAATATGAAAATTAATCATAAAAAGACATTTTTCTTTTTTCCATTTCTTTAAGACAGAGTCTCACATGTCCATGCTGGTCTCAAATTGCTATATAACCTAAGATGGCCTTGAACTCTTTCCCAAGAGCTGGGACCAAAATGGCATTTCACCACTCCTGTGTCCAGTGCTTGAGATGGACTCAGGGCCTCAGGCATGCTAGGCAAGCACTCCACCACTGAGCTGCAGCCACACACTCAGAAGAAATGTTTTATCCGGGCAAAATATCCTCATTTAGGGCAAAGATATCATCCAGAGAAATATTTGCAACAAGTATTGAAAAGAAGCCTGGGATTGACTTATTAATTCTCTTTCTGTAATTTCATATTTCTAGGCAATTCAATAGTACTCTCCTTTGCCCGTTTTCTCTTTCATGTCTAAACAAAAAGACCCCTAGTTATAGATTTCTCTCTGTGTGTCTCTTTCCCTGTCTCTGTTTCTGTCTCTGTCGCTCTCTGTCTCTCTTCCTATGTTTCCTTTGATGGGTCTTTGGGTCTTTCTCTGGGCTGAACTCACAACCTGGGCTAGGACAGCTGGCAGTGATCCCCAGGGATCTGCTTATTTTCCCCTTGAAGTACTGGGAGTACAAGTGCATGGCAACACACACAGGTCCTTGGGGATGCTGGGAAGAGGAAGGGTTGAGTCAGGAGTCCTCAGGCAGATGCAGAGGAAGCAAGATGAGACTTCCCTACTGAGAAAAGGAACCAAGTTAAACATAGATAAGAATTATGGGTTAATTTAAGTGTAAGAACCAGTTAGTAATAAGCCTGAGCTACCAGCAGAGCATTTATATAATCTCTGGGTGGTAATTTGGGAAACAGCTACTAGGTATTTGGGAGCTGCTGAAGGGACAGAAACTTCCACTTACACCAAAGCCCCAGGCTGCTCTTCCACAGAAAGTAGCCCCACCCCTGTGATGGCATCATGGCTTCAGGGTACAGTCACTGCTATTGGGGGAAATGAAGTTTCATTGGAGGAGACGGATTGCAGCATCCTGGACAGAAATCATCCCACAGCAGGTGCCTATGGGGGTTCAACAGAGGACTTGAAACTAGAGCAGAGCCCATGACTTGGGATTCAGGGCAGCAGGTGTCCTAGTTCAAGTTTTTATTGCTGTGAAAAACTCCATGACCACAGAACTTAGGGGGGAAAGGTTCATTTGGGTTCCACTTCCCAATCACTTTCAAGGCTGACTTCCTTCATCTCCTCCCAGCCCCCAAGACCACCTCTGCAAGCCCCACCACTGCAACTACTGCACTCACCAGAACTGCCCTCACAGCCACAGAAGGGAAGAAGAGTGGACAGAAAGAGAGCCTGGGTCTGGGAAGCACAGTTGGGTTGGCAGTGGCTGCTGCTGTACTCCTGGCTGGGGTTTTGGGATTGATGGTGTGACTCAGGTGGAGGAGAAGGAGAGGTAAGTGATCCACACTGCACCACTGCACCCCATCATACTTCCTGAGTATAAGGACTATGTCCTTAATTACATCATCAGCCTGCAATGGTGTCCCACCCAAAAAGGCGGGCAGACCCTCTGTGTGTTCCTTTTCTCTTTCTGCTCTCTTCCCTCCTCGCTGTCTCTCTGTTTCTCTGGTCCTTTACTCTCTCTCTCTCTCTCTCTCTCTCTCTCTCTCTCTCTCTCTCTCTTGTGTCTCTCTCCCTCTTTCCCAATAAAGCTCTAAAAAGGTAACTATGGTTTGTGACTTTCCTCCAGCAGCTCCTCTGCCTGCATGGCTGCCATGGGTGGCAGCCAGCCATGAGCAGCACCGATTTAACCAACATTTGGTGCCATTCTGACTCAGATACACCAACGGAGGACCTGCTGACTGCTGCTGCTTGCCGGCTCCTCCCCCGCCAAGCGAGACAACACCCCTTGCCTCATTTGGACCCCGATACAGCTACCACTACTGATACCACCATGATTCTTCACAGTGAGTCCGCCATTGTCACGGCTGTAATCTGAGTTATATTCTTTGCGATGTGTCATCTTGGGTCTAACAGGTAGACCATCTGCAGTGCATTCACAGCCCTTCCCATCCCCTGACGAAGATGATGGCAAACTTGAGCAGATTCTTAGATCTCTTTCCACTCTTGGGGATGCCTAAGATTGAAGTCTGATCCTGGTTTATTTTATTTTTTTATTTTTCTCTCGGCTACAGCCATGGGACAAAGGGGCAGATACATTTACCACCTACATTGGAGGATGGGGAGAGCACAGGAAAGTCTGGCCACATAACAGCATAAACCTGGCCACATAACAGCATCATAGGAACTTCTGCTAGTGAATGGGCAAATAAGAGTTACTTTATCTCCAAGCTTTCTGCTAAAGCTCTAAACCCTTCTCCTTCCCCATTTCTGCATCTGCCACGTGTAACCTTTTCTGTCTGACTTCTGCTGGCAGTAGGCGGCTCAAATGTGCGGGCTTCGTTGGCTTCTAACTCTCTAGCCTTAACTCACCTTAACTCTACCCACTCATTTTTCATTGTGCCTTAAGAAACACAGACGGGTCTGAAAGCAGTTAAGATCTATACAATTAAGTTTACAGTAGTCAGGATGGCTCCTAAGGGGAAAAAATCAGCCTATAGCCTCAGACAAGTCTTCCAAAAGGATGGGTTTATAGTCTGCCTACTGGCAGATCTTCCAAAAGCTGTCCTTAAGCCACCAATCATCAGGGGGAAAAACCCAGGACACAAAGAAAAATCCATCTCTTGTTCCCCAGACTTCCCCGACTAAAACATAAGCATCTGGAGAGCAAAGCTCCTGACCCCATGGGCAAAAGAGTCAGCTGTGACATTTAAGGTGTGCTAGGAAAGAGATAAAAGTCCGAAAACAAAATTGCCAAGTGATGGCACTTGCTGACTCCCAAAAGCTCTGTTCAGTCCCTGTTTTAAGTGAGAAAATGGCCACAGGCTAGTGAATGCACTGGCAGGCCATCAACAGCCTTGTTAAAAGTGCCACCTAGAAAGACAACCAGTCAGTTGACTGCCACCAGGCCCCAAGACCCATGGGCACACCAAGCTAAGACCTCCAACAGACCTAGGCTTGGCTACAGACATGGCAGGGAACCCAGAGCAGAGCAGGGAAGCGATCCGTTTCTTTCCTTCTGGACACCAGAGCCACTGACTCAGTCCTGGGAGTTTTAAGATGTTATTTCTCCTTTCTGTTGTATGGTACAGAGGACAGCCTTACCTACCTCACCAGATTTAACTGCACTTTCAGAGTTACTTAATGAAAAAAGATTTCCAGCTAGGATAAGAGCTCATTGTCTCACTTCAAAGTTACTGCCTGTGTTTCTCATGTCCATACAGACAAGGCTATGATCTTTGCCTTGTCCCTAATTCCAAAAATAAAAAAAATAAAAAATAAATTCTCATGTACCACAAGCTTTCTCTTCCCAGTTCCCTGTTCTAAATCACTGTTCAGCTAATGGTATAGGACCACCACAGAGCCGGAGTCCAAAGATCATCAAGTAAGGAACTGTAACAGCTAAAAGGTATTTACACCCCGAGACCCAAAAGTGTCTAGGCACTACAAAAAAGACTTTAATGTAAACATCTATTACTATGAGATGCTTTAAAACAATCTGTCTCTGATAAAGCTTAACATGTTTCAAAATCCATCTGGACAGGCCGGATCTACCAACATAAAATAATAATGATTGTTTTCTCTCTAAGCTGTTTTGTATGTCACTAGCATCTTGTCAGACAGAAGGTTCCCAGCCACAGCCAAGAGGGATACATGTCTCCAGAACAAATGGACAGCAGACAGCATCCCACAACACCTGTCTACCTTGGACGACTCCCCTTCTCCCTTTCCCCAACGGCCAACCAACGTCCAAAAGTCAGCTGGAAGCAGTTATTGAGAGGAACGGTGCCCCTATTCCATTCTACCTGCTTCTTTTTATAATAAGTGAAAGTCTGGAATGTAAGGACTATGTCCTTAATTATGTCAGCAGCCTGGGATGGTGTCCCACCCTAAAAAGCAGGCAGACCCTCTGTGTTTTCCTTTTCTCTTTCCTCCACGCTGTCTCTCTTTCTCTGGTCCTTCCTATCTCTCTCTCTCTCTCTCTTTTTTTCTCTCGCTTTTTCTCCCTCTTTCCCAATAAAGCTCTAAAAAGGTAACTATGGCTCGTGACTTTCCTCCAGCAGCTCCTCTGCCACCATGGCCACCGCGGGTGGCAGCCAGCAACAAGCAGTGCCAATTTAAACAACACTGAGTATTTCTACAAAACAGTCTACATCAGATACCTGGAAGGGGATTGATGACAGGGCAGATGCCAGGGCTCAGGGATGGCTGAGTCAGGAAAGTGCTTGTGTCCTGGATGTTGTCCTCCAACACACCCACACCATGTTATGTGCATACTCACATACACAGTGAATAAATAAATCTATTAAAAAATGAAAACACTGATAGTCAACAGTGAATCACACCTCAGTACGTACACCCAGGAGGTGAAGGCAGGAGGATCTTCAGTTCAAGACTAGCTTTGGATTATACGAGAATTTATGTCAATCTGCTGTCTTCCACCTAATAGCAAGGAGAGTGCTGGGAGTGGTGTAGAGGACTCTCTGTGGCCTTCCAGAAGAGGGAAACCATCTCAGGAACTCTTGAGCAGTGTGGTGCTCGTGGAGGAGGCTGGAGATGATCAGAGAGAACCTGGTAAATCAGGTCCCCAAACCTCTGACACCAGAGGACAAATGGAGTGGCCACCTCTGCACCCTACTATGGTGACATCTGTGTGTGTGAAAGGTCTCAGATTGGGATTCAAGAGTGTCACTGAGACAGATTACTAAGAGTTATCGACGCCATGGAAAGACAGAAAGGTAGATATCAGCATGACAGGGTGCTCTAAGGAGATTTCAGGCTCCACCCACATAGCAGGGGCTCCAAAGTGGAAACGGGGTTCTTTTTATATCCTTCTGAGGATAGGGGTGGTTTCACTGCACAGGCTGAACCAGGAAGGAGACAGGAAAAGGAACAGGATGTGTGGTCACTAATACCGTCTTTGACCAAAATCACCGCCCAGGTGAGAAACCCTGGACCTGGATGGCAGCAGGTCAGCTGGAGAGAACTCAGTGTCTGGACAGTGTCTCTGTGAGAGGTGAAAGGTGGTGCTGTGGCCTGAGCAGCAGCTGGATTCTGACAGTAGAGTCTTAGGGTGCAGAGAACAGACTGGAGGGGGGGCAGGCTGTGTCACTTTGCCATACTGGATCTGCACATGACGATGAATGGCCAGTCCCAGGAAAATGTCAAGGGATAAGCTTTCATGCTTTGTGATTAGCCTGGTGTGGTAGTGCATGTCTGTAACTCCAGTGTGTGGCATGGATGACCCTTTGAAGGAGAAGTGGATGAGATCCACGTGAGGGGACTGGGTGTTGGGGTGGGGGGTTTTCAGAGAGCGGGGAGTGGGGGATGAGAACATAGGGAACTGGGAGGTTCATGCTGGAATAGGGACAGATTGGGAAGGCAGGGAGAAAGATACCATGATATATGAGGACATAATGGGAATAGGAAGAGGCAGGGTGCTGGGGAGGCTCTCAGGAATCCACAAGGTTGACCCCACATTGGTCTGCTGGCAGTGGTCTAGAGGGTGCCTAGACCCGGTCTATTCTGCTGACCAGCCAGCAAATAACCTAGCTGTCATCATAGAGCCTTTGTCCAGTGACAGATGGAGGCAGAGGCAGAGATCCATGGCCAGGCACCAGGCTGAGCTCCAAGAATCCAACTGATGAGAGAGGAGAGATTCTGCAGGAGGGACATCATGATCATGATGGGAGGATGTGCAGAGATAACAGGCCACACTAGTGGAAGCCCATGAAATGTGGACTGGTGGCTGTGGAGCCCCCATGGGAATGGATTAGGCCCTCTGGATATGGAAGACAGTTGTTTGGCTCAAACTGTTTGGGGGGCACCCAGGCAGGGGGATTGGGATCTGTCCCTGGTCTATGGGCAGGCTTCTGGAATCCGGTACCTGTGGTGTGACACCTTGCACTGCCTTGTGCAGTGGGAAGGGGCTTGGACCTGCCTAGGCTCAGTGTGCTGGGTTCTGCTGACTCCCCATAGGAGACCTGGATGCGGGAGAAGTGGGGATGCAGGTTGGCTTGGGAAAAAGGGCTGGGGTGGAAGGAGGGAAGAGGGGAGACTGTGGGTGGTATGTGGAGTGAGCAGAAAATTTCTTAATAAAGAAAAATGAAGAAAAAAAGAGAGAACAATGTAACTAACTCTGCTATGTCTTGGTTTTCCCATGCAATCAGCTTTTACAACTTCAGCTAACTGCACAGCTTTGACCTTAAGTCATGTGCTCTTTCATAACCCCTGACAGAATAGTGTTTATATGTGTGTATAAATATAATTAAATGTTACATTATATATGAACAAAATAAAATGAAAATAAAAATAAATTTTAAAAATTTTAAAAATTAAAAAAAAAATCCAGTGTGTGGAAGGGGCAGGCAGGAGGATCAGTAGTTCAAAGTCATCCTTAGGTTCAGAAGACCTCAAACAAACACTCAGTGGTTAGATGGATGACACGGGGACCAGGGAATAGGAACAAGTCTAAGTGTGTTGAACCTGTTGCTTAAGCAGCCATGCCAACATAGGAGAGTGCTGGATGGCGGAGGAATCATGAGCCATGGTTACCTTTCGAGGACTTTATTGAGAGGGAGAGGGACGGGGGAGGGAGGGAGGGAGGGAGGGAGAGAGAGAGAGAGAGAGAGAGAGAGAGAGAGAGAGGGAGGGAGAGAGAGAGAGATCAAGACCGCGCCAAGGGGAGGGGGGGAAATAAGGAAGGAGTGTGGAAAAAGAGAACACAGAGAGAGCATGCCTGCTTTTTAGGCTGGGATGCCATTGCAGGCTAGAGGCATAACTAAGGACATAATCCTTACAAAAACACTCTGATTAACCCACAAAGCCATATAGGGACTGAAAGAGAAAGTGTGTATGAGGGTGTGTAATGGTGGTTACTTTTCCACTGTGGTGATAAAACATCGTGACTAAACATAACTTGTGGAAGGAAGAAATGGATTTGGCTTGTGGTCCAGAAGGAAGGTTAATAGTGGTGGGCAGCTGAAGCAGGACACTGAGAAGTCACATCTTCAACACATGCAGAAAACCCAGGGAGAGAGCTGGAAGTGAGGGAGGCAATACATTCTCATAAACGCACCCCAGTGACACGTACCTCTTCTAGAAGGCTGCACCTCCTAAATAGTCCATAACCTCCCCAATACAACCAAGATTTTTCAAACAGGTGAGCCTGTGGTGAAGATTTTTCACTCACACCCGCACAGGTGTGTGCTGACCAGATGAGTTGGGGTACAGTTGAAGTGCCTGTGTGGATCTGACAGAGCTGTGAAAAGAACCAAGAACAACAAAGAAAAGTGTGTTTATAAGTCAAAAGAGAAAACACGGAGAGATGGGTCAGCAGTTAGAGCACTGGCTGCTTGGGCAGAGACCCTGAGTTCTGCTCCAGCACCCACATCAGGCAGTTGACAACCGCCTGTAACTCAGAATCCTGTAGGCATCTACACTCATGTGCATCTACCCCAAATAGGTGCACATAATATTAAAAGTCTAAAAGCAAAACAAAACACTAACAAAAATTTTAAAAGCCACTGTAGCTAAATGAATAAATAAATAATAGGTTTTTCCAAAGAAATACTGTAGCCCTCAGAGAGTAGGTGTCAGTTTCGAAACCTGGGAGCCACCTGGTGGTGGGAACTGTGGGCTGCAAGTTGCCTTCTGACGTCCATGCATACCGTGGCACACCACTTACTATATAATAAATAAATGGCAATTTAAAAAAGGTACAGTAATTAAAAAGAGAATAATATGCACCAAGACAAATCGATCAGTAGAGTGAAATATAATCCAGAAAGAGGCAGTCTCTAGAGGTGTAGGGCACTGGCTCCCGTTTTGCGTAGCTGTTGCCTTGCTTGCTGACCTTGACTTTGATGTCCTCCCTAAGCTAATCCCCTGCTGGTTTTCACCCTCCTGAATGGTTACAGGAAGTTCCTTGTTTGTGTATACTGCATATTGGGCGTTAACAGCTTAGATGCAAGATTGCAAAATATTGGTAGGGAACTTCTGCCCACTGGGGTTCTCCCATTGTGCTGTAAGCCGTATTTAAGGCCTCCTCCCTCCTTCAATAAACTGCATTCAGCATTCTGCTGAGGCGAATGACCCTCTGTGTCTTTCTCTGTTTTTTGATCTACAGCCTCTCCATCAGACATGGTGAACTGGTGGTGGTAGCTCCAGTGTTACCGCTAAATAAGCACAAGAAGGATAGGCATGTTGATGCAGAGTAGATGAGCAGGTGTGGAGTCAAGGGACTCCAGGTTGGTGAAGGAAGCAAAGGAGACAGGGGTGAGGTCTGGACCCGCAGAGTGATCTGGGAGGGCGTTGCTGGTGTAGGGACAACAAACCCAGCAGGAGGGGGCTCTAGGATCTTCTATGACTGCCTGGGGCAGGTTCTCTGGCTCCCCCTCCTCTGAGGTGGTCTGAACACAGAGGACAGCTGAGAGGAGATGGAGGAATCACACCTGATCACTGACTGTCTCCCCACAGGACAGAGGACCAAAGCCCAAACCCCAGCCAGCGTGGGGCCATCCGGGTCCTCTGCCAGGAGCAGGCAAAGCTCTTAACCACTGAGCCATCTCTCTAGGCCCATATCAAATAACATTTTTTTAAAAAAAGGAGAACCACACACAGGGCTGTTCACATCTCCCAAACCACTGACTCATCCCTGTCTGATCCCTCCTTGTCTTCTATGTATGACCTCAGGCTCCTCAGGGCACCAGATTCTCACTGACAAGGAGTGCAGGGGTCTCAGGAATCTCCTTCCCAGAACAGCACCCACTTCAGACCTCAGACTTCCTCCCTCTCTCCTTCCATTTCCTGGGCTTCCCTCTGTGTATCTGTTTCCTCTCAGCCTTGAACATCTGCCTGGATTCAACAGCTCTACCATCTTTTCCTTTCTTTTCTCTGTCTTTCTCTATGGTCAGTGAGCCCCGCTCCTCCGGAATCCTTTGTTCCTGATCTTCAAGATCTCTTACTTTTGTTGATGCGGCACTTGTGGCTGGACTGTGCCTGTGGTGGCCAAGCCGACAGAGGAGAGTGCTGGAGGAAAGTCAGGAGCCATGGTTACCTTTCTAGAGCTTTATTGGGAGAGAAAGGGAGAGAGGGAGAGAGGGACAGAGAGAGAGAGAGAGAGAGAGAGAGAGAGAGAGAGAGAGAGAGAGAGAGAACCAGAGAAACAGAATATGCAGAGGGAAGAAAGTGGAAAGAGAAAAAAGGCGACACATAGAGGGCCCAACTCCTTTTTAGGCTGGGCCTCCTTTGCAGGCTGATGATGTAATTAAGGAAAGAATCCTTCCATCCCAGACTTTCACTTATACAAGAAAGCAGGATGGGAATAGGGGCATCGTTCCTCTCAAAAACTGCTTCCAACTGATTTTTGGAGGTCGGTTGGCTCTTGGGGAAATGGAGAAGGCGAGTCTTCCAAGGTAGACAGGCGTTGGGATGCTGTCTGCAGTCCACTTGTTCTGGA
>NW_023412192.1:0-9019 GCF_903995425.1 Onychomys torridus
CCATTTTTCCATTGTATCTGTTTTACTGCCAGTGCCAAGCTGTTCTTTTATTGCTCATGGTTGCTTATCTCTCCTGTTTTCTGTTATTCATATCAAACTGCACACTGTCCTTTCAAGGTCTTCAAACAAATGTGTTAGAATTCTGATAGGAATTGTGCTGAATCTTTAGATTGCTGTTGGTCAGGTTGTCTTTTTACTGTGTTAATCCTACTGATTCATAAGCATGAGAGATCTTTCCATGTCCTGGTAACTTCAGTTTCTTTCTTCATACTTAAAGAATGTATTGGATTACATTTAAACAATACTTAAAGTTTTAATTCCACAAGTATTCACTTGCTCTTGTTAGAGTTACTTAAACATATTTATATTATTTGAGGCTACTGTGGAGGCTGTTTCCCTTATTTATTTCTATTTATATAGAAGAGCTACTGATTTTTTTGAGTTCCACTTGTATCAAGCCACTTTGCTGAAAGTGTTTATCATCTGTACTCTCCTTGTCAGATTTTGGGGTCGCTTATTATTCAATCATATCATCTACAAATAACAATACTTGGGACTTCTTTTTACAAATTAAATCCCACTAATGTCCTTCAGTTGTTTTATTGGTCTATCTAAAACTTCAGGTACTATATTGATTAGATAGAGAGTTTACAGCCTTATCTTCTTCCAGATGTTAGTGAAATTCTCTCCATCTAATTTGTTGTTAGCGATAGATATGCTGTACATTTCCTTATTTATGTTTATGTATGTACCTTGTATTCCTAAACTCTTCAAGACAGTTGTGATATATAATCTTGTCTAAGGCTTTTTCAGCATCTAATAGGATGATACTGTGTTTTTTTTACAGTTTATTTTTGCATTGGATTACATTTACTGATTTTTGTAAATTGAAACATCACTGCCTCTATGGGATGAAGCCTTATTGTTTAGTTTGAACTTTTGATGTGTTCAGGTTACAATATATTTTTAAAATGTGTAGGCTTGGGAAAGAGAAGAAAATGCATAGATTAAATAATGGTAAAGTCCTTACAAGAGAAATAGAGTAATAAAAAACAAAATAAACTACATAAAAATGGGAAATACACAGAGTCTGGGTTTTATTTTTTATTGTATTTTCTTTGGATTTTTGAGTGTTAATGAGCTAACTGCTAAAAGGCATTTGGTTATTAAAGCTGCTACATTAGATATGTTACTTTGCGAAAGAGGTTCTGTTTTTATTTCCACAGAAAATGAGATGCTATGGATTCATTTCAAGTTTAAGAAAAATCAGGTTTGATCAAGGAATATCCTCTGAAAATCCTGAATACACACATGGGAAAATAAACCTAAAGTATGTATAAGACATGTGACATATATTTTACCTGCTCAAATATTAATCAAAAAGTTGTGTTTGGCTGCCTTGTATAAATACAGTTTATATTAACATTAATACTGATATATATGTTACCTTTAAAACTTTACATATTTTCAGAACAAGGAGACCAGTCTCCAATAAAAACAGATGGCCCAGATGATTCACCTTTCAATACACCTCTGTTACACTTTTGTAACATGAATCTTGAAGAGTCTTATTAATAAAACTCAAACCCAAGGCCAGTTATTAGGATGAATGCTGGAAGATCAGAGAAGCAGAACAAGCCACAGCTATCTCACCTTGCTAGTTCCTCAGGTGATCTTGTTTCCTCAGGCTGGAAGCTTCTGAGTCCTCCTCCACATGAATCTCCGCTGAACTGTGTTGCTCCAAAGCTTAAACTAACTACATGCTTTTTCCTCTTTAGTTCCTGGTCCTCAGGCCTTATATACCTTTTTCTTTCTGCCCCCACTCCCTGGGGTTAAAGGTTGTGTTTCTGGGATTAAAGGTGTGGGTCACCCTGCTTAGCTGTTTCTAAAGTGGCCTTGAACACACAGAGATCCACCTGGCTCTGCCTCCCAAGTGCTGGGATTAAAGGTGTGTACCACCACCGCCCAAATTCTGTTACGGCTTACTCTTCCTATTTTCTAGACACCATTTTTGGCTTTGTTCTAGTGGCTGTCTGTTCTCTGCCCCCAGATATGTTTATTTCAGGGAACACACAATATTTCAGGGAACACAATACCCACCACACACTTTCCTCAGAGTTCTGCATACAAAACAGCTTCAAAGTGGCTTTTTGAGGTGGACCAGCCACACAAAATACTGGAATCAGGACTTAATTATATTTCTAAAGTTTCTCAAGGTTCTTATAAGATTACCAGCACACAATCAGCAGTAAGTGGTCTACAGAGCTATACCCAAATTTCCAAAACATTGTTTATGAATGTTTGTTTTCATTTAAGCATAGTTGGTTCTAAATTGTTATTGGTCATACTCAATCTCTTTCTAAGGAAAGAGGGGTATATGGTATAAAAAACAATGTAAGAAAGGTTAGATTGATGAATCTACTTTAATCCAAAAAAGTACTGTTAATCTCAAAATATTTTACATTGGTATGAATTTTAGTTTATTGATACAATTAAAGTCATGTTTGTTATAGACTATATATATATATATATATATATATATATATATATATATATATATATACTCTTGTTTAAGGTATTATGTTCATGTAGCAATTAAAATATATAATTAGAAATTCAGATTCATAGTCATAAATTGTGGTGGTATTGTGTTCCCCAAAATATTGTGCATGCTGATAAACTTATCTGGGGTCAAGAACAGAACAGCCACAATATTAAATGTAGAGGATAGCCAGTGGTAGCACACGCCTTTAATCCTAGCTTTCTGGAGATCTACCTGGATGTCTGTGTGATCAAGGATACAGCCATGCATGGTGACTCATGCCTTTAATCTCAGAAAGTAAGCCTTTTATCCCAGTGAGTAATGGAAGAAAGCAGAAAGGTATATAAGTCATGAAAACCAGAAACTAGAAGCTTTTAGCTGGTGAAGCTTTCAGGCTTTGGAATAGCAGTTCAGCTGAGATTTGTTCTAGACGAGGACTCAGAGGTTTCCAGTCTGAGAAAACAGGATCAGCTGAGGAATTGGCAAAGTGGGGTAGCTGTGGCTTGTTCTGTTTCTCTGATTTTCCAGTGTTCACCCCTATACTTGCTCCAGGTTTGTTCTCATTAATAAGACTCTTTAAGATTCATGCTACAATAAATGAGACTTATAGTCATATTAGGTACATTTTCTAGGTATACAATGTTATATTTCACATAGGTAAGACACTTCAAAGGCCTACAGCTATGGCATTTATAATGCTTTAATAATTTAGACTTTTTATGACACATCTGCTCATTTTAGCACCAATATACTCCAAAAAGATGATGGGCATTGAAGAAACTCCACATGAGGTTCGTTTTCTTTATGGCAAAATCCAGCCATGTGAGCAAAGAAATTTCCCTTGCTTCAGTTACTGACAGTTATTGTCCAGCTTGGAGCAACATTATACAAAATGTTGAATACTAAACATTGCCAAGACAAGGTAGGATACTCCTTAAAAATTCTCTGCTTCATCAGGACCAGAGGTGTGTCTGGTCACACCCAGAGAGTCCCACACCTAGCTCCATACACTGGGCACCAGCCATTCTGGGGAAGACCTGCCCAGCTTGGCCCCAAGTTCTGGGCATAGAGTGGGATACCCCCAACCCCACTGGGTAGGTTCCCCTTCTCCAAGATCCCCCTGGCAGACCCTATGATCTCCACACCTTGCCCCACACCAATTGGCTTGAGACCCCAGCCCTTTCCTGAGACTTAGAAACCAGCCCCCAGCTTCCTTCCTGCCCCAGAACTACCATCTGGACCAGAGGTGTGTGCCTGGGGTCATAGCCAGAGAGGACCTGCCTCTAGGTCCCACCTCCAGGCAACAGTCATCCTAGGAAGACCTGCCCAACTTGGGTCCAGTTTCTGAACATTTGGCTAGCCCTGTGAGAAGGTTCCCCTTTTCTAATACTGCAGGCAGACCCTGCAATCTCCACACCCTGCTCCCACACCCATCTGCCCAAAACCCCAGACACTTCCTGAGACTCAGAGACCAGCCTCTAGCTCCCATCCCATCCCAGAGCTCCCATCTGGACAAGATACAGAGATCCCAGCCACTTTCTGAGACTCTAAGTCTAGCCCCCAGCTCCCAACAACCCCGGAACTCCAATCTGGACCAGAGAGCCCCCAGCTCCCATCCTGCCACAGAGCTCCCATCTGGACAAGATACTGAGACCCTTAGAACTTCCTAAGACTCAGAGACCAGCCCCCAGCTCCCATCCAGCCAGAACTCCCATCTGGACCAGAGCTTCCATCTGGACCAGAGAGAGGCTCCCTAAATCTGTAAGTTCTGTCTGGACCAAGTGTGCTGATTAGACCAAGAATGAATCCACAAGAGGATGGGCCAATGTGAAGGCAGAAGTACATAAAACAAAATAAAGAGCAATAAAGCATCACCAGAAACTAGCACTCCTCGAACAGCTAGACCTGAACATCACAAATGGAAGAAGCAGAAGAAAACAACCTCATGAATAACGTCATGAAGAGACTAGAGCCTTATATTGAAAAAATCAAAAATGAAGTGGAGGAACAGACAAACAAAAAATGGGAAGAACGCCATTAAAAAAAAAAAACTAGAGTAAAGGACAAATAAAGCAGAAGAAAATAATAAATCCCTAAAGGAAATCATGAAAAAGCAATGAAACAGATGAGGGAAATAGTCCAAGACCTGAAAAGGGAAATAGAAAAAATGAAGAATACAAAAGCAGAGGGAATGCTGGAAATAGAAAACCTGAGTAAACAAACAGGAACTTCAGATACAAGTATAACTAGAATTCAAGAGATGGAAGAGGGGATCTCTGGTATTGAAGATACAGTAGAAGAAATAGATTCATCAGTCAAAGAAAACACTAAAGCCAACAAAGCCATGACCCAAAATATCCAAGAAATTTGGAACACCATGAAAAGACCAAACCTAGGAATAACGGGGATAGAGGAAGGAGAATACCAACTCAAAGGCACAGAAAATATACCCACATATGTAAATGAAACATTATTAAAGCTTAAATCACATACAAAACCTCACACATTAATAGTGGGAGACTTCAACACCCAACTTTACCCTCTGGACAGATCTGCCAAATTGAAACTTAACAGCAATAAAGGACTTAACTGATGTTATGACTCAAATGGACTTAATCGATATGTATAGAACATTCCATCCTAATAAAAAAGAATATACCTTCTTCTCAGCAACCCATGGAATCTTCTCTAAAGTCAACTACATGCTTGGCCAAAATCAAATCTCAACAGATACAAAACAGTTGAATAACCTCCTGTGTTCTATCAGCCCACCATGGTTTAAAGTTAGATATCAACAACAACAAAAACTACAGAAAGCCTACAATCTCATGGAAACTGAATAATACTCAAATTAATCACCAATGGGTTAAGGAAGAAATAAAGAAATTAAAGACTTCATAGAGATGAATGAAAATGAATATAACACATACCCAAACTTATGGGACACTATGAAAACAGTGCTAAGAGGGAAATTCATAGCACTAAATGCACACATAAAGAAGTTGAAGAAATCTCACACTAGTGACTTAACAGCAGTCCTGAAAGCTCTAGGATTCCCATATGATTACCAACACACACAATCAGGAAGTGGTCTAGAGAACTACACTGAAATTTCCAAAATATTGTTTATGAATGTTTTTTTCATTTAAGGGTAGTTGGTTCTAAATTGTTATTGGTCATACTCAATCTCTTTCTAAGGAAAAAGGGAGATATGGTATAAAAATAATGTAAGAAAGGTTAGATTGCTGAATCTACTTTAATCCAAAAAACTACTGTTAATCTCAAAATATTTTACATTGGTATGGATTTTAGGCTATTGATACAAAATAAAGTCATGTGTGTCACAGACTATATATATTTTTCTGCTCTTGTTTAAGGTATTATGTTCATATATCAATTAAAATATATAATTAGAAATTCAGATTCATAGTCATAAATTGTGGTGATATTGTGTTCCCCAAAATATTGTGCATGCAAATAAACTTATCTGGGGTCAAGGACAGAACAGCCACAATATTAAACGTAGAGGATAGGCAGTAGTAGCACACACCTTTAATCCTAGCTTTCTAGAGGCAGAGATCTTCCTGAATCTCTGTATGATCAAGGATACAGCCAAGCATGGTGACTCATGCCTTTAATCTCAGAAAGTAAGCCTTTTGTCCCAGTGAGTGATGGAAGAAAGCAGAAAGGTATATAAGTCATGAAAACCAGAAACTAGAAGCTTTTAGCTGATTAAGCTTTCAGGCTTTGGAAAAGCAGTTCAGCTGAGATTTGTTCTAGATGAGGACTCAGAGGTTTCCAGTCTGAGGAAACAGGATCAGTTGAGGAATTGGCAAGGTGAGGTAGCTGTGGCTTGTTCTGTTTCTCTGATTTTCCAGTGTTCACCCCAATACTGGCTCCAGGTTTGTTCTCATTAATAAGACTCTTTAAGATTCATGCTACAATAAATGAGACTTATAGTCATATTAGGTACATTTTCTAGGTATACAATGTTATATTTCACATAAGTAAGACACTTCAAAGACCTACAGATACGGCATTCATAATGTTTTAATAATTTAGACTTTTCATGACACATCTGCTCATTTTAGCACCAATATACTCCAAAAAGATGATGGGCAATGAAGAAACTCCATATGAGGTTTGTTTTATGGCAAAAACTAGCCATGTGGGCAAAAAATTTCCCTTTCCTCAGTTACTGACAGTTATTGTCCAGACTGGAGCAACAGAACGCAAGAAAGTTGACTACCAAACCTTGCCAAGACAAGGTTGGATAGTCCTTAAAAATTCTCTGCTTTACAGAAAAGTCTATCAAATATGCTAAGCCTGTAGGCCAAAATTAGATGCCTCAATTTGCAAGGAAACTTGGGGTGACTGTCTAGGCAGCCAGTTGCTTCTGTCATTTCTGACATTATTTGTAAGTCACTTGCTTGCAGTTCCTGCATGCTTACCTATTATTATTTCCTTTTAAGGTCTTTGAAGGAGTTGAAGACAAGTTAGTTAATGTTATAGTTCATTAACTGAGATAAAGAATAAACTAGACAAAAATTTAGACTCACCAAGCTAGAATAGATAATTAAATGTTTTCTTTGATTTTGTCAAAATGCAAAGAGTAGATATTGTAACTATAATTCTTATTTGGTGACAATTTTGTTATTTGTAGTTTTAGTATGTTAAAATTAAAAACCTTCCTTTTTGATTAGACAGAAAAGGAGAAATGCTGTGGGAGGATCCCTCCGAATGTTGTAAATGTTTGTTGATGAAATTGGTTGATAATAAAAGATGATTTGGCCTATAACCAGGTAGAATAAGGCTGTGTGGGAAAGCCAGATACAGACACAAGGAAACGAAAGGACAGAGTCAGGAGACTCTGGCCAGCTGCCCATGAAACAAGATGCCAGAGAACAGATAAGTCACAAGCCAAAGAGCAATACATAGATCAAAAGAAATGTGTTAGTTAAAATGTAGGAGCTAGGAAGTAATAAGACTGAGCCATCAGCCAAGCATATATAGTTAATGTAAGCTGCTCTGTGGTAATTTGGGAAGTGACTGCTGGGTATAATCAGGTAGACAGGACAGAAAACTCTATCTCCATTTACAATCCATTTGAATACCTCAAATTGGAATCCCCAGACTCTGTCTACCTCTGTACTGTTGCAGTCTCCAGATTGTTAAGGGCCAGTCCAGAAACCCAATTTTCCACTCTCCACTGTCTCAGATTCAAAATATCAGATGTAACAGTATCTGATATAAATGGTTGTTTTTTTTTTTTCTTCAAGACAGGGTTTCTCTGTGTAGCTTTGCACCTTTCCTGGAACTCACTTGGCAGTTCAGGCTGGCCTCAAACTCACAGAGATCCACTGGCCTCTGCCTCCCGAGTGCTGGGATTAAAGGCGTGCAACACCACAGCTCGGCTCCCTTTCATTTTTTATTTTATTAATTAGGAAATTCTCTCTGTGTCTCTTAGGTAGTTTGGATAAGAGTTTGCCTGTCTTGTTGATTTTTCTCAAAGAACCGACTCTTGTTTCTTTCATTGATTCCTTGTATTTTTCTTTGTTTCTATTTTGTTAATTATAGCCCTCAACATGATAGTTTCTTTCTGTCTCCTCCTCTGGGCTATATTTACTTCTTTTTGTTCTAATTCTTTCATGTGGGATGTTAACTTTCTAGTATGAGATCTTTTTATTTGTTCCTGGGTTTTTAGGGGGGAGGGAGTCGAGAAAGGGTTTCTCTGTGTAGTTTTGGCATGTCCTGGATCTTGCTCTGTAGACAAGGCTGGCCTCAAACTCAGAGACCCAACTGGCTCTCCTCGCAAGTGATAGGAGTAAAGGCATGAGCCACTACCACCTGGCTTTTTTTCCCCTTTCATTATGTAGACACTCAATTCTGTACCATTTCCTCATATCACTCCTTTTATTGTGTTCTCTAAATTTGGATAGAAACACTTTAATTTCCTTCTTTATTTCTGCCTTGACCCATTTTCTTCAGTAGAATATTGTTCAGTTTCCCATGATTTTTTAAGCTTTCCTGTTTTTTGTTTATGTTTTGCTTTTTTTAATACCAGCATAAATCCATGGGTGGTCTAATAGGAATCGAAAGGACTATATATCAATTTTTCTTTATATTTGTTTACTGAATTGTGTCCAAGTGTGTCATCAACCTTAGAGAAGGTACTTAAGAGAAAGGTATTACTCTTTTTCTTTGGGTGGAATGTTCAGCAATATTTGTTAGGTTCATTATGCCTTATAAAATTTTTAGCCATCAATATGTCTCCATTTGGTTTTCAATCTGGCATGACACCCTGGTCCCCATGTGGTGAAGATGGGGTATTGAAGTCTACCACTATCAAACACTGTGTGAGAGTCAATGTGTCATTTACTCTGTGGAACTATTTCTTTTACAAATCTGAGTGACCTTGTATTTGGGACATAGATCTTAATAATTGAAATGTCATATTGGTGGAGTTTTCCTTTGATG
>NW_023412193.1:0-16198 GCF_903995425.1 Onychomys torridus
ACCCAGGTTATGGGAATGCCCTCCTCAGCGGCCCCTAGGAAAAACCCAACCCTTGTTTGGGTTTCCTAGGTACTGTTTGTATTGGCTCCTTTCTGCCTTGTAAAAATTTTCCCAGGCCAAAATCAGGATGACACCCCATGTTTTTCATAATATTTTTAGATTCTTTGGAGTATTCATTACTCAACTGAAAGCCCATGGATTTCATAAGATCCCTCCCCCAGAGGGACACTGGAAGCTCAAGGACATAGGGTTGCATAACGCCAGAGTGACCTTCGGAATCTGCCAATTTAACAAATTTGCACTAACATTTGGAACACTGGCATAACCCAGCCCTGCAATGTTTGTGAGGAAGCCTGTATAGGCCAACCTCAAGGCCAATCTTTGCTAGCTATGATACTGCGATCTGCACCTGCAATCCAAATCTAAGTCTCTTCCCAATTTCTCCCAGGAAGGCACTGTGAGGCTTCCAGAAATTGCAAAACCAAGGAGCAACTACATCACACTGTTGCAGAAATCGTTCCAGGGTGTTTCCTTTTATTTTCAATTTCTTAGAGAGAAGCAGCTCGTTAAGAGCCAGAAAAATTGGGTGCGAGGAGGAGGCGCCCATGTTAGTATACTTTTTTTTTTTTCTTTCCTCAATTAAGTTTCTCGGAGGTTCCTCGGAGCCTCTGCAGAATTGCTCCAGCCCTCCGGTTTCCCTGTTTGTTTTGTCTAATTACCCGTTCGCTTTTATCACGGCTCTAGAATTACCCTTCTGCTTTTATCGCGGCTCTGCTATCACCGCTCTCCCTTTTACAGGTGAGCGTTACCCGCTTTTGTCGTGGATCCCCAGTTTTTTTCTGAGGACTTACGGGTATACCGCCTGACTGTAAATGCGTTCTGAATCCGGAGAGAGCCGTGGTAATTGTCCCCGTAGGAGGCACCACTTGTCGCGCCCGCCTCGACCAGCAAGGAAGACGCGACACCGGGATCCTTCTCATTACAGTTTAATCAGACCTTTGATTAATTGCATTGTGTCTCTCTCCCTGGGGCAAGCCTCTCCCAGCACCTAAGTAGGGCTGGGCAACCAACCCCAAGCAGCCACGTGGGCACTGTCCACAGGTTCACGCATATGCCAGCAACACACGAATCCAGCCACAGCCAAATAAGGAGCTGTTTACCATAAAGAGTGTTTGCCATCGGGAAGGCAGAGGGTAGAAGCCAGAGCCATCTTTAGGGTGCGGCTACCGCGGCTCTCTACAAAGAACAGCCCCACAGGCTCCTATATTTGAATGCTTAGTCACCAGGAACTATTTGAAAGGATTAGAAGAATCAGGAGATGTGGTTGTTAGAGAAAAGGTATCCCTGGGAGTGGTCTATGAGGTTTCAAAAAAGCCCATGATAGGCCGCAGTCTCTGTCACTCTCTGCCTGCAGATCAGGATGTAGCTCTCAGCTACTTTTCCAGCACCATGGCCTGTCATGCCTGCTACCACATTGTCTGCTATGAGGACAATGGACTAAACCTCTGAAACTGTAAGGAAGCCCCCATTGCTTTCTTTATTAAGAGTTGTCCTGGCCATTGTGTTTCTTCACAGCAATAAATCAGTGATTAAGAGAGAAGGTGGTACTAAAGACTGTGATCTCACTGTGAAAGGCCTAACTACGCTGTCATTTGAGGAATATGGAAGACTTTGGGGCTTTGGAATAGAAAAGCAGCTGAACACTTAAGTGGGCCTTAATGGGCTGTGCTGATAGGATGGAAGACAGTAGCTCTGAGAGCAATGTGGGCCCAGCTCAAGAAGTTTCAGAGGGGAAGAATATTACTAAGGCCTAGAGCCCATTCTTGTGATATTTTGGTAAAGAATGTAGCTGTTTTCTGCCCTTGTCCAAAATTTCTGTAGGAACCTTAGGAAGTATAATTGAGCTCAGTTCAGTACTCAGGGAGATAAAAAGTTTAAGTAAGTGCCTGATGGTAAGTAGAATAAAGGCAGTGGTAACCTCAGAGCAAGATCCTGTCCAGCTAAACTTCCAACTTGTGGAAAGCAATTAAAGAAAAGCTTAAGCAGTGAAGGAAACCATGAACATCACCAATCTGATGCAAATGTAGTTGGACAAGGGGGAAGGCATCAGAACTTGGCAGCTTTGTCCACATGGTTCTGACTTCAGTGTCAAGGATTGAAGATAGAGGTTGTGGAACCTTCCTCTATGCTTAAGCAGAGCAGCTGAGGAAAGGCACATGACCTTGCATTCCCTGAATGGAGGCTGGGAGAGGCCATTTTGTAAAGCTGTGAAGGTGGAGCCAGAGCTGTGGGATACCTGCCAAGGAGAGCTGCAGACTAGGAGTAGAATCAGCCCAAGAGAGACAATATCTTACAGTCAACAAAACTGGAAGGAGTTGGAGTTCTGCAGAGAGCTTTGACATCAGTCATGGAGATACAGAATCTGAAATTTGTCCTGCTGGGTTTGAACTTACTTTGGTCCAGTATTTCTCACTATGTGCCCTTTCTTCCCTTTTGGAATGGAGATGTATAGCCAGTGCCATTGTATGTTAGAAGTACATGATCTACTTAATGATTTTGATTTTACAGGGAATTGCAGTTAATAAATTACCAGGAGTCTCAGAAGATGATTTGAACTTTGAACTTTGAAGCAGTATTGACACTGTTATGGACTATGAGGACTTTTGAAGGTGGACTGAATGAATATTTGCATTATGATATGGCTGTGAGCCTATGGGGGCCAGGGATGGAATGTGATAGTTTAAGAATTGTTCCAATAGGTTCATAACTTTGATACTTAGTCATCAGTGTTAGGTATTCGTGCCAACTTTGGTAGTCGGGGAAGCTTTCCACACATAGAGATGCTCCTGGAGACCTCTGGCCACCAGTTTCCACCCCCAGACTACTCTAGTGGTAGGCCTGACACCATGCCAAACCCCACCCCACACCCACCTTGAGAAGCTCAACAGCCAGGCCATGACTCCACCATTCAAAGAAATGTATTGCCCCCCACTCAAGGTAGGAGAGTGACCAGGCCATGTCCTACAGAAAAAAATCTCACCAATCCATGAATTTGCCCAAGAACTGGCCACACAATCTCTCCAATCCCAGGTGACCCTGGAAATCAAAATGTATATAAACCCTTTCTTCTGCTCAGTTCTCTGATGCTTCTTGCCTGAGCAGAGCTGAGGAAGCCATCCTCCTGGGTTTTTCCTTCCCAATGAATCTCTTGTGTGAGGCGTGTTGTGTGATATGACTTTATGGTATTCTTTGGCCCCCAACTGCTAGAATACCTTTTACATCTGAGTTGTAACACAATCAAGGAGTACCATTATTTAAGAAGGACTAGAAGGTATGTCCCTGTTGGAAGTAGCATGTTACTGGGGGTGGGAGTTGAGGTTTCAAAAAGCCAATGATAGGCCCAGGCTCTCTGCCTCTCTACCTGCAGATCAGGATGTAGCTCTCAGCTACTTCTCCAGCACCGTGCCTGCTTTGCTTGCTGCCATGCTCTCCATCATGATGGTAATGGAGGAAACCTCTGAAACTGTGAGCAAGTCCCCAGTTAAATAATTGCTTTTTTAGTAGCTTTTGGTAATGGTTTTGCTTCAGAGAAATAGAATAGTGACTATAATATCTTGTGTGTGTGTGTGTGTGTGTGTGTGTGTGTGTATGTGTATCATCATCATCATCATATTATGGGGCCTGGGAGGTGGATACTTCAGTCAGTAATTAACTTGCCACAAATGCATGAAGCCTCAAGTTAGAATCCTAGCACACACACACACACACACACACACACACACACACACACACACACTAAAACCAACAATGCCCACTAGGCATTTCAGCCCATGTATAATCACAGTGCTTGGGAGGCAGAGATAGGGAACCTCCAGAGCTAACTGGCTAGATAAACTTGGCTTGAAGTGAAGGATGACATAATCAGACCTATCTAGGAAGTCACTTGGCATCAATCTCTACCTCCCCCACACACAGAAATTCAAACATGATACACAATATACACATACACATCAAAAGGCATCATATTGTATGACAAAAACACACATTAAAACTTCTTGGAAATGAAGGAAAGATTTTATTACAGAACTAATAAACAATATATTATAGTAAGAAATACTAAAACGAACATAAATAATTTGAAAATTAGACAAACATAGGAATTTTTTGAAAGATACAAACATACCCAGGAAGGAACAGAAATTTCGATTAGCCTTGAAGCAATTAAAAATAAATTAATAGCTAGAAAACTTTTCAAATACAATAATAATAATCTCCAGTTCCATAGTAATGAACTTGTAAATTCCAACAAAACTTAAGGATGAAGTAAATCTAGTCTGCAGAACATTTTCAAGAATATAAATATGACCAGCTTCCTGTTTTATGATCCTAAACTCTCCGTGACAACCTAACCAAAACTGTCAAAAGAAAGATAAACCAATATTCTTGTACATAGTTGTAAAAATCCTCAGGAAAACACTAGTGATTTGAATCTACCAACACACAAAGTATAATACAGCATCACAAAGTTGTTATCTTGTAACTAAACTTCTGAAAAAATAGATCACTATATTAAGAAATTTAATGCCAGGTTAACAGTGGTACATGCCTTTAATTCCAGCACTTGGGAGGCAGAGCCAGGCAGATCTCTGTGAGTTCAAGGCCAACAGGTCTATAGCGCAAGATCCAGGACAGGCACCAAAACTACACAGAGAAACCTTGTCACAAAAACCTAAATAAATAAATGAAGGAAATGAAAAGAAAAGAAGTTTAAGAAGGAAAATAAAATGTGTGCCACCAGCAAGAACAAAGCAATAGATGAAAATAAGAACCATATGTCAAGATTTTAAAATGAAGAGTAACTTTTGTTTTCTGTGTTTTAACATTTTTTTTAGATGTATGTTACAAGTGTAAGTGTTTTGCCTGGTGATCATGGAGGTCAGAAGAAGGCATTAGATTCTAGAACTGGAGTTATGTATGATTGTGAGACATAATAATAGCTCCAAAATGAACTGGTGGGTCCTTCCAAGAGCAGGAAGTGGTCTTAACCAGTAAGCCATATCTCCAGCCCCAGTTTTCTGTTTTTATATGTTTGTTTATTATTTATTTATGAGTTTTCGAGACAGGCTTTCTCTGTGGCTCTGGCTGTCCTGGTACTCACTCTATAGACCTGTCTGGCCTCTAACTCACCAAGATCCACCTGCCTCTGCCTCCTGATTGCTAGGATCAAAGGTGTGTGCCACCACCACAGCGCATCCTGCTTTGTGTTTTTTTAAGACTGGGTTTTGCTACTCTATTCAGGCTGATCTCCGGCAGTCTTCTGATTCTGCCTCTAAAATGCCATAACTAGCTATGTATCCAGCATAGTTCCATTACTATATACATCAGAGAACTGGAACATTAGTATATGAGAGTGTTTACTAACAAATTTTTGATGCATAGTATAGCATTGTGCATGTATGTTTTTGTACCATGTGCCTGCAGTGCCCACAAAATCCAGAAGAGGGCATCTGTTCTTGATGGACGCCTAAAGAGTGTGATGGATTCGAGGTAAACTCCAAGTAGCGAAAGTCGTGAGCCATTTTGTGTATCCTTACGACCTGTGGCCTTTAGACGAACAGCCAGGGCTCTGAACCACTGAACCATCTCTCCAGCAAGGGCCTGATTTTTAAGTGAAAGCTTCTGTTCTTTTGTCCACTCTATCTGACTTTTGGTCTGTGAGCTTGAGACCTGGCTTGGGAGAATCCTCCAGTCAGGCAGTGCTGAAGTCACATTCATATATATAACTTTTAACCAAAGAGACGCAGGCAAGTGTATAGACACCTAAACATGACTTGGGGCCTAGAGTCTCATGACCGGAAGTGCGCAGAGGGAGTCGGGACTAAAGTCAGCTGACCCCAGCTAGCCAATCGGAGTAAAGCTGACACAGCGAAGCCAATCGGAGTCCTCCAGTTGCGGTACTAAATTAGGAAAGGAGCTGTTGGGGTCCTTGCAGGGCTTTTCGAAGACCTCGCGCTCTCATCTGGAGATAAGCAGCTGCCGCTGCAGAGGTGGTGAAAAAGTTGGAAGATTCATCCCACTCTCCCACCAGGTAAATAAATGGCAGAAGTTTCTTTTTTAAAATTGGGGTTGGGGATTTAGCTCAGTGGTAGAGCACTTGCTTAGCAAGCGCAAGACCCTGGGTTCAATCCTCAGCTCTAAAAACAAAAACAAAACAAAAACATTGAACCTGTTATGGGATGTGGCATTGCTCTCTCGAGACTTCGGTTCCACTACTTTCGAGAAATCTGACTTTCTTGCTCATTACATTAGTTCCTGAGGTGTGAGTAGCTTCAACTGTGTGACCAGTTGCCTCGTATTCTCTTTCTAAAATTCTTCCCACATCCTTTAACCTCTTATTTAATGATTTGTGAGACTGGGAAGCCGTATTTGTCTCTATTTCTGTGCATTTGGAAACTTTTTTTTTTCTTTTAACTGTCATAAATTTACCTCTTTTTTTATTAAGGACATTTTTGATTAAGGACACAAACATAATTCCTAGGTCAACAAGAGGTGTACATTTTAAAACTGTCAAATAACTTTCAAAAATTAATCTATTTCAATTGGTAATATTTGTGTTTTAATTTTTTTTTTTTTGAGACAGGGTTTCTCTGTGTAGCTTTGTGCCTTTCCTGGATCTCATGCTGTAGACCAGGCTGGCATTGAACTCACAGAGATCCACCTGCCTTTGCCTCCTGAGTGCTAGGGTTAAAGCATGCACCACCATTGCCGGGCTGGAACCTTTTTAAAAGCTTTCTCAGGCTTTATGTGGATGTATTCCACCCTTCTTCCTCCCAGCATTCTCAGTTTGGCTCTCTCAACTAACCCCATCCTGTTCAGTTATTGGCCAGTCAGCTTCTTATTAACCAGTGAGAGTAATCCATATTCACACTGTTCCACCGCTCATCCTTTAAAAACAGGGTATCATACAAAATGTGAATTACGACATTTTCAGTATGTATATCATGGTCCTTTGCTCCTGTTCCCTCTCAGTGCCCTCTCTTGTCCCTTGAGCCTCTTAAGATAATTCTCCTTCCTTCACTCAAACAGAACCTTTTCTACTATCAAAGCATATCTTTGTGTATATATGAATATATATTTATATATTTAAACCTAGATTCTTCCTGTGAGAGCAAATATGTAATATGTCTTCCTGAGACTGGATGATTTTGAGTAAACTTACGATTTTAAGTGGTGTGTGTTTATCTACAGATTGCATCATTTTGTTTCACTTCATCACTTGTTAATAATTTCATGTGTACACCTTATTTCTTGGATCCATTCATCTGTTGATGGAATTCTAGGCTGATTCCATTCCAAGGTTATTGTGAAAAGTAACATGAGAAATCTGAATGTGCAGGTATCTCTATGGTGTGTTCATTTAGATTGCTTTGGGTGATAAGTGTGAAAAGTAAGAGAGTTCTAGTTTTCATTTTTTCAAAATATTGTGTAAAGATTTTTCCTATTTTCCCCACGGTTTTATAAGAGTTCCTTTCCCTCACATCCTCACCAGCATTTGTCATTTAGCACATCAAAGTACTTTTGATTGTTGTTTTCTTATGGCTAAGGAAGTTAAACATTTATATTTTTAGCCATTTGTATTTCATAATTTGTAATTCTCTGTAAAATATATAGCTAGAAAATATTACCATTCTGTGGATTGTCACTATATTGTTGTTTCTGCTGCTGTGCAGAAGCTTTTTAACTTCATGCAATTTAATTTGTCAGTATTTGCTATTGTTTCCTGAGTGTGTTTTAAAGAGGCATTTCTGTGTCTGTATCTTAAAATGTGTTTCTCATATCTTCTTATAGAAGTTTTAGTATGTCGCATCTTTCATTAGGAACATTGATCCATTTTGAATTGATTTTTGCAAAGAGATACAGGGATGCAGTTTAATCTTTCTATATTTAGATGGCTAGTTTTACTAAACTAAAAATCTACCTTTAAAAGGGGTTGTTAAAAACAGTTTTCTTTTCTCAAGTGGATGTTTTTGGCACTTTTTTCATCCCAAAATCAGGTGATTGTAGATATATGGTCTTATTTCAGGGTTATCTATTTCATTCCAGTTACTTACGCATCTCTATTTGTTGCCATAACATGCTGTTTTTGTTTCTATTGCTCTGTGATATAATTTGAAAGCTGCTAATATTTACTTGCTGGTTCCTGTATCTAGGAGGTCTTTTCCTCTTCTACTGTCTTCTTCAATTTCTTTCTTCACTGTTGTTAAATTAGATTGTTCCAGTCTTTCACTTCCTCATTTAGGTCTATTCCTTGATATTTAATTTTTGAAACTATTGTGCATGGATTTCTCCTATTTAGTTCAACTAAGGTTTTTGTCACTTTTGAAAGAAACCATGATTTTTCACTGATTATTTGTATTGTTTTTTCCTCTTAGTTACTGCTTTATTGCTGTGAATAGATATGACCAAGACTCTTAATTCAGGGCTTGCTTATAGTTTCAAAGTGTGAGTCCATGGCCATCATGATGGGGAGTGTGGCAGGCATGGTGCTGGAGTATTAGTTTACAGCTCTCATCTGATCTGAAAGTTGCAGGCAGAGAGAGATTGGGCCTGGCATGGGTTTTTGACACATCAAAACTCCATTGATACACCTTCTCCAACAAGGCCATACCTTCAAACAGTTCTACTTACTTGGAGACAGCATTTAAACATAGTAATTTATTGAGCCATTCTCCTATTTTTGAGACAGGGCTTATCTGTAGCCCTGGCTGTACTGGAACTTGAGATAGACCTGTGTCAGCCTGGGATTAAATGTGTGCTGCTCACAGAGACAGAAGCCACAAAGAACAATGGGTCTCAGGTTGCAACTAGTGTCTGTTTAGCCTATATAGTGAGTTCAGATGGTATCTGTGTTCCCCAAGTTTAAGAGTAGTCAAGGTTGGTAAGAAAGTGAAAATGTCCTAGGAGAAGGGTTGGAGCCACCAGAGGGCAGGGATCCTAGAAGCCCTCCTGGGTTTCCACTCCAAAATGTTAGGACAAAAAAGGAACAAAAGGCATGAAAGAGACCCAAGTCTGCTCTCCACAGATGAAACTGTTTATTAGCACAGCAGCAGAGGGCAGCGACTTTCCCATGGGAATGGAACTTGTGTGAAGGGGAAGGAGCTGGTCCGGGCTATTATAGGAGTGGGCAGGTGCCTGAATATAGGGAAGTTGATAGAACTGCAGATGCTACATGTGACATCCTTCTTTTGAAACTTGTTGTTCAAGCAAAAGCAGGCTGTAGGTGGAGTTTTCCTATCCCACAGCCACTATCCATCACACTGAGGCTAATATTCATTATAAATTCTCAGTCAATAGCTGAGGCTTATTTTTAACTAGCTCTCACAACTTAAATTAATCCATTTCTATTAATCTGCATTATGCCACGTGGCTCTTAACCTTTATCTAATTTTGTGTATTCAACTCACTAAGCCTATGTCTGGCAAATCCTCCTAGTCTGGTTTTTCCCTCCTAACCTCCTCCTGCCCAGCTATAGGCTGCTGAGCTCTTTAATAGCCAGTGGGATTAGTGCATACATATTCATAGTATACAAAAAAGAATTTCCGCAGCAGCAGGCCATGTTAAGATCTGTCTCAACAAACAGTTCTCCCTAAGATATGAATTTGGCTGACTAATAACAGATGAGCAATGATATCAATACTGTCTCAGCAAGACTTTTGGTTTTCTGCTGCCAGGGCATTCTATCAGAAACTACTGTCTAGTGAAAGCTTATATAAATGTAATTCATGGATGAGGCCAGGTTTTAACTCAGGTAAGCAGAAGAATTTGGTACTTAAACCACATGTTCATTTTTTTTCAAGGAAGATACAGACCTAAGTGGGTTGTGGAATCTTGCTCCATCTTTAAGGAAAGAGGAGTGGGAGATACGAAGATCCATCTAATAAGTGTCGTGATATATTGTGTACCCTAATTAAATTTGCCTGAACATCAGCGATCAGAACAAGCCACTAGATTAAACGTAGAAGCCAGGCAGTGGTGGCACACACCATTAATCCCGACATTTGGGAGTCACATGCCTTTAATCCCAGCAGTGGGAAAGTTGAGACAGGAAATGATATGAGTGGGCAGAGTAAGGTATATAAGGCGTGAGGAGACAGTCTTTCAGTGAGGAAAGCTTTTCATGCTGAGGAGCCCTAGAGGTAAGAGGTAGCTTATTCCTTTGTCTCTCTGATCTTTCAGCATTCACCTAGTATCAAGCTCCCGGTTGTTTTGTTTTGTTTTGTTTGTTTGTTTGTTGGTTTGTTTGTTTTATAAAAAGACAATTTTAGCAATTTGAGCAACCAAATAAGCCCTGTAACATCAGTCATAGAGATACAGAATTTGCCCTGCTGGGTTTCAGTCCAGTATTTCCTCACCATGGCCCCTTTCCTCCTCCTGTGGAATAGTAGTGTATATTTTGTGCCACTAAATGCTAGAAGTCTGTAATTTTATTTTTATTTGATTTTACAGGTTTATAGTTAAGAGATCACCTTGAGTCTCAGAAGAAACTGGGCTCTGGACTTGTAAACAGTCATGTGACTGAAGACTGTGGGGACAGTTGAAGTTGGACTGAGTGCATTTTGCATTATGATATGGCTACAGGCCTATGGGGGCCGGGGAGTAGACTGTAGTGGTTTAAATGAGAAGGGTCCCCATAGGCTCAAGTGTTTGAATGTTTCACTCCTAGTTGGTGAACTATTTAGGAAGGATTAGGGGTTGTGGCCTTCTTGGAGAAAGTGTCACTGGGATGTGGGTTTTGTGGTTTCAAAAGCCAATTCCAGGCCCATTCTCACTTTCTCTCTTCCTGCCTGCAGATCAGGAAGTAAGCTCTCAGATACTGCTCCAACACCATGCCTGCCTGCCTGTCACCGTACTCCTCACCTTGATGGCCATGGACTAAGCCTCTGAAACTGTTAAGCAAACCTCTAATTAAACGTTTTCTCTTACATTTTTCCTTGCTCATGGTTTCTCTTCACAGAAGTAAAAAATAACGAAGACAGTGGGCTTAAAACTCCGTATGAACATTGATTGCTTTTCTCTGTTGGCAGCTTTCATAGCACCATTGAATACTGTAAGAACTAGTCCTTAGGGAGGAGACTTGGAGTCTGGTTCCAGCTCAGTTCCTCCAAGTCCTGTGCCTGAAGTGTGTGGTGTGTTCCACAGTAGGGTCATACCTTCAAGTCCTCAGGACAACTGAGGGCAATGGCAGTGGCCTTCTATTCCCTGGGAGAGTGTCTTTAGACTCCCCTAAACTGATTTCAGGAATTTTTAACATCCTCGCAGATTGCTTCAATTAGCTACTGATCATTAGGATGTAATGTTTAATTTTATGGTTGGATTGTTTCATTTCTGTTGTTTCTCATTGATAGTGATTTATAATTTTTATTTCTTTATGTCTGAGAAGATAGAAAATATTTTTTATTTTTAAATAATTTTTACTTGCTCAGTGACCTAAATTGATATCTATATCACAGAATATTCCACAGGCTGCTGAGAAGATCTGTATCCTCTAGCTACTGAATGTAATATTCTATAGATACTACCCTAGCTTGCTTTCTTGTGGCTGTGAAAACACCATTACCAAAAGCAAGGGAGGTAAGGTTTTATTTCACCTTGCAGCTTATTAAGTCCATCATCCAGGAAAGTCAGGGGAGAACTCAAGGCAGGAACCTGGAGGCAAAATCCATGAACAAATGATGTTACTGGCTTGCGTCCCCTGCTTTGCTCAGCTGTCTTTGTATACAACCCAGGACTACCTGCCCAGGAGTGCCATCTCCATCAGAGAGCTGGGCTCCCACATTGATTAAAAATATGCCCCACAAACTTGCTATAGGCTAACATGATGGAGGCAATTTCTGAATTGAAGTTCCTTCTTCCCATAAGAATCTAGCTTATGTTAATTTAATAAAAATTAACCAGCACAATGTCTTAAGTCTATTTTCTATAGTGCATTATGTCTGTGTTAACTGTCAATTTTTATGTTTGGATAATTATTATTGACAAGGTTTGGTATTTTCATTACTGAATAGCTACAGTATTGTTTTATGATATCAGGCATACCAATATTCAGTGCTTACTTATTTATAGTAATGTTAGCATATTGATGGGTAAATCAAAGTATTTATTGGTTGTCTATGCATTCTGAATAATTTGTTGGCTTGAAATCTACTTTATCAGAAATGAGCATATAACTAGACCTGGTTTTTTCCTGCTTCCAAGAGCTTGGTATATTGACTCAGCCCTTTTGTTTTCAGATTTTACTTATATTTGATGAATATGTTCATTCCCCTCAGACACTAAACATCTAGGCTTATCTGTAATGAAGTCAGCTAGTTTATATCTTTAGATTCAATATTTAGGACCATTTTAATTAAGATTAATATGAAGAGAATTTTTCATACAGGGAATTTTTGGTTGATTTCATGGTTTGTTCAAATATTAATTGGCTTGTTATTCTCCCTTCATTGTACCAGGCACATGATTGGTTGCTGAATTGTAGGTTTTTTCTATAATTGTCATCTTTTACTATTTTCTTATTTTTACTTACTGCTTTACTTATTTTCTGTGTTCTCACAGTTAACACTGTATTATTCCTCCTCTCTATGTAGAATTCTTTTAAATGTATTTCTGTGATGCTGGCTTGGTAGCAACTGCTTGCTGTAGTTTGTGGGAAATCTTTATTCCCTGACTTAGGGGATAAGTGCTGGATATAATAATCTCACTTGACATTTATTTACTGTAATGCTTAAAACACATCGTTTGCTATTTTTGTGGCTTTTCGGGTTTCTGTCAAGAAGTCTGGTGTTATTCTGATTGGTTGTCACTTGTAAGTGACATGGATATTTCTTTGCAGCTTTTAATGTTATGTCTTCATTCTTTAGTCTTAGCATACTATCCATGTTCTATAGCAGTACAGTTTACTTCTGATACATCTTAGAGATGTTATATCTGTTTGGAGTCCAAATGCCTCTTGTGTTAAAATTTATTTTTTTTGTAATATCAAATTGTGCTTTAATTTCTGTTTTCTGTGTCTTAAGTTTTATCTCCCCTTATTTTTCTGCCTGTAGATATATTTATCTTGTAGTCATACTCCAGAATTTGTGCTTAAGATTACTTATTTTTTCTTTACTCATGTTAAATATATATTTCCTTCAACTTTACTTAACTTATTTTAAATTTTGATAATATAGCTTATTAGTGAAACTTCCTACAGATTTTAATTGATGGAATGGAGTTTTTCATTTTCAGAATTTCTGTTTGTTTTTTTCAAATTCCTTATGACTTTCTGATCTATATTGCTGACCTATACATACACATTCTGAGTTGATTTCCCACTTCATTCATATGTATGAAAGTCCTTGAACTTTTTTCAAGTATACTTTCAAACTATTTGTCCAGCATTTTAAACACTTCTTCAATTTTTTTATATGGCATTTGAGGAGATGTTTTCATTTGCTTTACTTTTTCATATTTCTTATGTTTTTGTGTTGTGATCTCTATACCGCATTGGATGAATATGTGTTCAAGTTTCCCTTTCTCATAGGGTATAGACCATCTATGGAGGGCTCAGTCTCAAGTCCCAAAAAGAAAGAAGCAAAGAAACCACTGTAATAGCTAAACTATATATAGAAATACACTCAGAAAGTATTAAAGTCAACTACTGTGCCCCACAACTAGGAATCAGATACTCACAGAAATAATGTTCAGTCAACTATTAAACTAAAACTCAGTTTGGGTAAAAGTGGGACTAATTGTACTCAGTGGCTGTGAGAAAGAGCACATGTAGTTGGGAGGAGTTTAAAGGTGGAAATGGACATGGGAGGGTATATGGGCAGGACTGGGATTGAATACTAATAGAATACATTGTATGCATGTGTGACAGTTTCAAATAATTAATTAAAATGTTCTATTAAAAGTAGAAATAATAAAAATGAATAAAGTAAATGAAGAGGACACAGGAGAAGGAAATAGAGTGCTGAGATTTGTGCTGCAATGTTGGTCTTAGTGCATTCATTTCTCGCCCAACAGTAGACCATCTGTGAGAGGGAGGAGGCTGCTGCACCCCGAGACCTTTGGACCTGCAACTCAGGATTCTCCATTTCACCAGCATTGAACCACACAGAAGGTAAGTGGCTGCAGATGTAGAACTGCTCCCCAAACTCAAGCGTGGGATCACCAATGTCCTCAGTCATCACCAGGTGGTGGAGATTGCTCATGACCACACAAGTGGTAGGACCTCAGAGCAGTGGGCCCTTCATACCAGAGGATCTACTGCCTACATTTTATAGTGTGTCCTTGCCTGTCATTCACACAACCCATCACTGCCTTCGACAGGTGTCTCCCACAAAGCTGGTCTGTCACAATCTCTCGTCCTTCTCATTTTGCAGTTGTTCCTTGTTTTCTTATTTACAAAAGTATTTTTGTCTCAGAGTTAGCCTCTCTCAAGAGTACACTTGGCTGGATAGCCCTCAGACACTGAAGAGGAAAAAATATTTTTTTTCTTTTATGTTGACTAGTGCCAATAACAGTCCCAGCCTCAGACTTCCCAGATTAAATTAATGTTAGTGAGAATCTTGGGCTGACCTTTGGGTTAGGGATGTTCATCTTTTTTTTTTTTCCTCAGAGGACATTATATTTGGAGAGCCACATTTTAATGGGCTTTTCCTCATTCCTCATACCTCCACCATGAAACTGGACTTGGATTTTGGAGTGTCTCTCAGTACTTTTAAACTGTCCTAGCCTTTCCTTTGTGATTCCTGATGTTTTTGTTTTGTTTGTTTTTGTTTTTTTTTTTTTTTTTGAGACAGGGTTTCTCTGTGTAGTTTTGGTGCCTGTCCTGGATCTCACTCTGTAGACCAGGCTGACCTTGAACTCACAGATAGCCACCTGGCTCTGCCTCTCAAGTGCTGGGATTAAAGGTATGCGCCACCATCTCCCAGCAGATTCCTGATGTTTTAATCTTTCTCCCCTTCATTAGTCTATATTTTCTTACCCTGGCTTCTCTTTTGCTTGTTTGTACAGATTTGGCTTTTGAGATAGGGTGTGGTATATCCCAAGGTGCATTTTTAGCTCACTATATACTTGAGAATACCTTCACCTACTAGTCCATCTGCTTCCACCTTCTGAGTTCTGGGATTGCAGGCATATGTGACTACACCTAGTTCTCTGACTCTTTCTGCTCACCATGTAGTTTCTACACAGCTTCTAAGGTCATTTTACCAAAGAATTTCATGTTTTCTTATGACTGTATTTGCATTATACGTTTCTGACAAAAATAACTGTTCTAATGGCGTCCATACTCCCCTTTGGTCATTTTGGTGTGGGAGGTGTGTTCACCATAGGGTTTCAGCAATGGCTTGATATATGATACCTGGCAGCAGACGTGAAATCTTCACAATATGCAAGGATACCTGTTAGTTTTTTTCCCACTCTTAGGTGCCCACTTCCCAGCTCCCAAATAAAGAAATGGAGACTTATTCTTGCTTAGGAATGCCCATCCTTAGCTTGTCTTGTTTCTAGCCAGCTTTTCTTAAATTATCCTGTTTACCTTTTGTAAGTAAATTTGTTTCAACTCTGTGGGTTTGGTCCCAGATTTTGGCACCAAAACATGACTTTTGAAACTCAGGGCAAAGGTAACCTTATACTCGGGGAGTCAGGCATCTTGAGCTGCTTAGGACAGCTGTGATGGCTGGAGCTGCAAAGAGACATCTCAGCCCTAGAAGGGGAGTTTTTCTGACTTCTGGGGAGTGTCAGGCCTGGAACTGCTTCAGTAGGGAAGGGTATACTGACTGTTTGGGAGAGTCAGGCTATACCTGGTGTGGTGGAGGATGGTCTCCCTGCAGAATATAGCAATCCTGCTCCTCTCCTGGAGAGCCACTACAGCTGAGCTTTGCTCAGCCCCCACTTAAGGGGGCTTCCTAGTAGAGCTTTGCTTCTGTGGACTAAGATGTTGCTTCTTTTGCTTTGCTCTGCAAAAAAGGAAACCCCTGCAGAAATGTAGCAATCTCCTCTGGCTCTGGAGAAAGTGTTACTTGTTCAGCTCTCTCTTTCTCTGTCACTGAGGGATGTCTCAGCAAGGCTTGTCTGTTCAGCGTGGGACATCTCAGCAAGGCTTCTCTGCTCAGCTCCTCCTTGCTCTGTCCACTGAGGGACATCTCAGCAA